>NC_048604.1:54967523-55250023 GCF_003668045.3 Cricetulus griseus
ACTGAGGGGGGGAAGGGATGGATAGGGAGAACAATCAAAGAAATCTTGATAGAGGGAGCCATTATGGCATTAGAGAGAAGACTTGTGCTTGAGAAATTCTCAGGAATCCTCAAGGACGACTCCAGCTATGATTCTTAGCAATAGCTGAAAGGGTGACTAAATAGGCCTTCCCCTTTAATCAGATTAGTGACTACCATAATTGTCATCATAGAACCTACATCCATTAAGTGATGGAAGCAGATGCAGTGACCCACAGCCAAGTACTGGGTTGAGCTCTTGGAGTTCAGTTGAAGAGAGTGAGGAGGAATCATTTGAAGAAGTAGGGTCAAGAGCATGATGGGGAAAACACAGAGACAGCTGACACAAGTTAATGGTTGATACCTGGGGAACCTGCTTGGAACTTTAATAGACCATCTGAATGTGGGTGACAGTCTGTTGATCTGTTGGGGGTGTTCAGCAGTGGCACAATGTCCTATTCTGGGTGCATGAACTGTCGTTTTGGAACCCATACCCTATGGCAGGACACCTTGCTAAGACTTGATACAGGAGGGATGGTCTTGGTCCTGCCTCAAGTTGGTAGGCCCAACTTTGAGTCCCCTTTGAAGGCCTTAAATTCTCTGAGGATTGGATGGGATTTGGAAGGGGAAGGGAGGTAGGAGTAGGAAAGGGGGAGGAAGGAATACATGAGGTTGGTGTGTAAAATGAAAAATACTTTTTTAATTACAAAATTGTTCTTAAAATACTTAAGATCCATACATAAAAGACAAGGTCAAGTATTCTAATTTTTAGCCTGGATTATATTATTCAATGCATTAATTTCTGGTTTATTCTGTTTTTCAGCAGATTTCATTTTTATGGCTGAATAAAATTTTACCATATACATATACTCATTAAGAATTAGGAGGTAAAAACAAAAAATAATTTTCTGATTGGTCATCACGATAACATGAGGAACTGTATCATAGGGTCACAGCTTTAGGAAGGTTGAAAACCAATGAAAGAACTCATTTGGGACTAGACTAGCTTGACAAACATAGCAAATAGTATTTATGCTTGTCCCACAGTTAACAACATTGTATCTAGAAGAGAGAGAAAAGATTTTGAAGTAACATATCAATTGTCTGCTATTAGTTGACAGAGCAGTAAACTTCTGTGTAAGATAGTATTTCTTGGCTACAGTGGGAAACATACATAAGCGCTCATCTGGTATATATAAGGAGAATTGTCTCTAACAAAATTGAAGATTGATAGAACCACCATGCTGACAATAATACTTTAAGTACCTAATATACAACTGAAATTTACAATACCAAGGATTGGTTAAATTACAACTTGATATTGAAAAGAAAATCAATACTTACCAATAACTAGAAGAATCACATACTAGAACTGACTGATGGGTTTAACAACAGCAATAAAAAAATGTTCCAATAAGCAAGAAAAAAATCATCTATCATTTTGAAACAAATGGAAAAAGAGAAAATCACACCAGGTAGAAATTACAAAATAGATTAAAGTGAACTTATGTACCTGAAATTTAAAATAACCAGGCAGAATTCAGTGAATGGAATTACATCTTAAAGACAAATCAATAGTTTTACTGAATCAGAATAGAGAAGAGTGAATAGAGCTACCAAAACGATACTTAGGAGCCTATAGAAAATGAAAGAGCAGGTACCATTTCCATTATTGAAGTTTTAAAGGAGGGAAGATAAAGTGTTAGCTCTACTATTTGAAAAAAGAGGCCAAGTATAAAAAAAGTAAAAAACCATCATCTTTAAATTTCTGGAAATTTGAAGCAAAAAAAAAATCAGATGTGTCTCAAGAAACATGACAGATTTTATAGTGACATATCAATTCCAATCAGAGATTTTCATTGGGTATATTGGAAGTCAGAGAAGTGGTAAAATAATTTCAAAATAAAAGAAATTTTCTATTAGAAACTACTGATGTTATGCAATTAATTTCCATCTGTGCTCTAGTGAAGAATGAGCAAGATAATTTCCCTTAGACAGATAATGAAAACAAAATGAGTCTCAGATTTTCAGTATTGAATTCAGCATGTTGATCAAAACAGAAGTGAATATGATACAAAACACTTTTGGTAATTTTCCTAAGTCAAACTTGTTTATTAAAGAAAATATACATCATTAAATATAGTGGTAATGGGCAGTGGTGGGGCATGCCTTTAATCCCAGCACTCGGGAGGCAGAGGCATCCGGTTGTCTGTGAGTTCGAGACCATCCTGTTCTACAAGAGCTATTTCGAAGACACCCTCCAAAACCACAGAGAATCACTGATATGAAAAAATGCATAAGACAATGTAAAAACTACAGAGAGAATGGGAACATAAATGTAAGTATTTTTCACTTTCTAATAATAATTTTACTCCAAGTCTGGAAATGTCATTCAGTACTGTATCATTTGCCTGAGTTCTTAAAACAGTAGGTTTGATCCCTAGCATCACAACAAACAGATAAATAAAATCTCTCCTCAAACAGTTTAATTTCTGGATTAGCAAGCTATTTAAATTACATATGTTTTTGTACTGACTAAAACAAATGAGAACTACAAATGAAAGTAATTACATGACCAAAAATGAGTCAATAAAAATCTAATAAGAACTCAGTTGTAAGATAAGAATTATTAAACAGGATAATACAAAAAATTAAATAAATAATAAAATATACCAAACCAAATTCTCAAGTCTTTAAAATGTAGCTATATTCTTTATAATCTACACACAAGTGAATGAGAAAGTCTTATACAATTACAACTCAGTGAAAATGTATGTGATCCAAAGAAAACAGTACCCTGAAAAATAGTAGTATTAATTATATACAATTAAAAGGATGAGGGTCTAGAAGTAATGTCAGCTTGTGACTGTCAAGCTGGATGATTTAAATCCCAGTGACCCATGTGATGAAAGGAGGAAAACTCTTTCAAATTGTCCTCTGACCTCTGCATGAGTTCCATGTCATGCCTGTAATTATTACACACACACACACACACACACACACACACACACACACACACACACAAACAAACACACACACACACACACACACACACACACAAATTTTTAAAATTATGTTTTTAAAATAAAGATTTGAAGTCACAAATCAGTAACCAATGATTCTACTTCAAGATTATTAACACATATTATACTGAAACAAAACAATTATACCATAAGGAAACAACATGGATACTCTCATAGGTGTTGATGATATTATACAGATAGTTAAGAAAAATCACTGACCATTTCAACACATTGTACAGGAGCAAGGAGATATGCAAATGTGTGCACAAAAAATAAATGGATCATGACCCAAGTATATATGCTTAACATTTAACTGAAAAAGAGATTATTAGCTGTTGATGTCTACCTTATATGCCATTCTAGTGCCTTCATCCAGTAGCTGATGGAAACAGATGCAGACACCCACAGCTAAACACTGAGTGAACACTGGAATCCAGTTGCAGAGAGGGAGGAGTGATGAGCAAAGTGGTCAAGACCAGGAGAGAGAAACCAACAGAAACAGCTGACCTGACCAATGGGTTGATCATGGAACCCAGACTGATAGCTGGCTAACCAAAATAGGACTGTTCCAGACCCCCTGAAGGAGAAAGTCAGTTTGGAGGTCTGGAAAATGTATGGGGCCACTGGCAGTGGATCAGTATTTACCCTAGTACACAAATGAACTTTGGGTGCCCTCTCCACAAAGAGGGATACTCTCTCAGCCTAAACACACTGGGGAGGGTCTAGGCCCTGCTCCAAATGATATGACAGACTTTGAAGACTGCACCATGGAAGGCCTCACCCTCCCTGGGGAGCAGAAAGGGGTTGGGATAGGGGGTCAGTGGGGGTCAGGGGTGTAGGGGAGGCAGAGGGAAGAGAGATTGACATGTAAAAGAAGCTTGTTTCTAATTTAAATAAAAAAGACAGCTATACTCACACACACACACACACACACACACACACACACACACACACACACATATATATACCAGACGAAATAAGAAATAAACCATATGACATTGTGATTAAAATGATTTTTAGATAAATAACATATTTTGCATGTAATTTAAAAGGATAAGATTAGAATTTCATTTTCTAACAAATAATTATTATACTTGCATGTGTACTCTTGAGCAATTTCCTTAGAGACATGGAAACTTGGGCTTATTGAGAACACTCAACATGCATGTTTATAAATAATAATCAAAACTTCAATATAGATTTCTCCAATTTGTAACTAATTAATTAATCTAAAAAATGCTTCCATGTAATAATACTGAGCAATAAGAAAGTACAGAATGATGACATATACATGCATCATATTAGATTGATTTCTATGTTCTTACATGTCATAGAAATATTGTTCTGTTTCTTCTTTTTCAAGACAGGGTTTCTCTGTCACTTTGGAGGCTGCCCTGGCACTAGTTCTTGTAGACCAGGCTGGTCTCGAATTCACAGAGATCCGTCTGCCTCTGCCGCCCCCCAACCCCGAGTGCTGAGATTAAAGGCATGTGCCACCACTGCCCAGCGAGTTCTATTTCTTTTAAGAAAGACCATGACAAAAGGAATGCTTATGAAAGAAATCATTTAATGGTAGGTTTGCTAATAGTTTCAGAGGCTTAGTCTATTATCATCATGGGAGAAAGCAAGGCAGCACGCAAACAAGTAAGTGGTTACAGGAGTCGATGAAAGTTGTGCATCCTGATCTGCATGCAGTAGGAGGAAAAACTGAGCATGACATGGGCTTTTGAAACCTACAAAAAGCTATGCTTACTAATGATCAGAGTTCTACTACCTGTTGACTAAGCATTCAAATACATTTCTATATGGGGAAGGTCATTCTTATTCATACCACTATATTACATATGATAGTAATAGCAAGTTCTCCAAATTCATATACTACAGAATTCCTATTACATGTCATTCTTTAAAATACATGTTCTAAGACATGAAGAAAAGTTAGTGTCTGCCAAGCCCAATGGAGGAATATCACCCAAACCCCTGTACATGAAACCATTAAACCACCCGTGTTTTATAAAGAATACCAATAAACTTAAGGGTTCTCCAGACTGCATATTACAAGAATCAGTCCTTTGTTTGTAATTGGTAACATGGGAGGAGACGTAAACCTTGTTTGTATCTCCACTGGAAAAGAATTTCAGCAAAAGGATCTATAGTTACAAGCAAAGTTATCATTTAGATAATGTAAACAGAGAAACTTAAATGCATACAAACTATACATATTGAAACAAGTAAAGTTAAAAATCATAAGAAGATTTTTTATTTTAAAAGGAGATTGAATTTGAATCTCTGCTCACATTAATTGCTTTTGTTATTAATGTGGCCACTTACCTGAAAAGAGCAATGTAAAGAAAAATAGACTTACTTTACCTGATACTTTTAAAAAGAATACAGTCCATAATAGCAAGGAAGGCATGGCAACAGTAATGTAGGGTATCTGATTTCACTTCATTCAGAGTCAGGAAGCTGAGCAAGAAGAATATACATGCTCTACTGATTTCCTCCAAGTAGTTGATTTAGGGCTTTAACCCTTGAAATCGATAGTTCATTAAGACTTGGCCTTTTGCTTTATTGAAAACTTTATAACAAAACCATCAAGGATGCATTCAATGGTATGTTTAAACATTGTGATCATAAATGAAATAAAAATGAAAAAGTAGATTAATCTACTTATACATATATTGTCAATTTGATATCTAAGCACATCACTTCATATTATAAGGATTTACTCTTCACCTATAAAGCCTCATTTTCATCTCAGATTCAAAATTATTCCATATGTCTTATTGGTCAGCCTGGGTACAACAAGAGACAGACCATAATGAAAAGGGGGATTATATATGGCAAGGTAATTTCAGACCAAAGCAAGACTGCAACTTTGATTGAATGGCAGTGAGCTAATTCCTGCAGTCCATGTATAGCTTCTGAGGGTGGTAATGGAACCATCTGTTTTCCAATTGCCTCACCAATGCGGGTCCTTCTAATTTTGAAACTTATATCATGCATGGACCCTTCCTTGTGCCAGCTAAACTCCATATCTTCAGCAACATTCATCAGACATCTTATGGTTCTGGCACACTCAAAATTATGGGGATTCTACTGTAACTTAGACTTCACCTTCATGCACTTATGTTTACCTCTAACTCCACCACATATTGCCTGTTATCATTCACTTTTGGGAAACTTAGTGTCTGACCATTCAACTTTATTGATTCAAAGGTAGTACTATTTAGACTACAGTGTCACATTCTGTAACCAGTTTCAGATGTTGCCTGGGTCACAGCTTCAGTGGCCTCTTCGAACCTTTAAGGTATAACCAGGAAAAATATACCCTTAGGTCTAATTTTGGAGAAGGGAAGAAATTCAGGGTCATTTTATGTCAAGGATTTTCTCTTTCAAAGGTATCTGCAGTAGTTGGAGCCTTCTATTGGTAATTTCTTACCCTCCAGACCTCTTTCCCAGTGCAGATCTGCTGGTTTCTATTAAAAGACAGCATTGTCATTTACAATTGAATTGGTTTTAACACCCATCTTGTCTGCATCTTTAACTTACTTCCTTTTCTCAACAAACTAAACACTCTTCACATTTTCCCCACTCTACATGTTTTTCCTTTTACAAGTTAGTTTTTATTAACTTAACCAAAAAATTATTTGGGAAGATGGAATATCAACTGAGAAGTTTCCTCCAACAGATTGGTCTGTGGGCATGTATGTTGAGACATATTCTTAATCACTAATAGAAGCTGGTGGGTCCATCTTATTGTTACTGATACCACCCTTGGGCAGGTGGAAGGGGTTGTGTAAAATTATTAGATTAGAGATACAGGGGAAGTAAGCACCATTTTTCTGTGATTTCTGCTTCAGGTCCTGCATCCAGGTTCCAATACTGAGTTACTATCTTAGATTCCCTCAATGATGAACTGTAACTTCTATTCAAACTAAACACTTTCCTCAACTAAACTGATTTTGGTTAGGAGTCTAGCAAAGCAAAACAAAGATGTAATCTAGGACACATTTTTCCCCATGGTAGAACTAGATAATAGCAGGCTTGAATACTATCCTGTTGGGAAATTTTCTCTGTCAAAAATATTGTTCCATTACCAGGAAATTCAAACTCACTTAGATTATCAAAATATGAACAGAAAGCAGCCCAATTCTCTTATTTTGAAGAATGATTTTGAAATGATATATGTAACATTATAATTGCTGCATATTTCATAAAAGTTTCACAATATTTTTATAATAAATTTGAAAATTTGCCAAGGTCGAAATTCAGTAAAATTATGTTAAACCTCTGTTTATACCAGTAGAATTATTGGCCTATTCCCCATTACAGTTACAAGGACTAATTTAAAGGACAAAAAAATATATGTCTTCTCAAAGTTTATTCAAATGCTTAATTTTTCCAAGTTTTTTTCTAAGTATTGCTTAGAGTATGTAACTTTGTATAATTGACATACAGATTATTAAGTAACAACATGTGAAAACTAGAATAATGTGGCAACTACCTCCTGAATACATCTGGGCTTTCTCTCCAAATATTCTATAACTGTGGAGAATTACATGTTCTTTTGTTTAGGGAGACCAAGAATAACCTATGTGATGAACTTCAATAAATTTTAAGCCTACAAAGAAGAGTGTCAACATGAAGGAAAAAAGTCCATGCTCCATGCTTTCAATTGAAGCCATAGTTTAGAAAGTCATTTGACTTGTATGAACATAGACAGATCAACTAGTAAAAGGAAGCTCGAGAAGCCAGAAGGTCTGGCTCTAAGGTAACTCCTCCCTAAGGACCACGACCTCCTCTGGTCTAGGGAACACTAAACAGCAAAGAAATAAGTAAATATTAATTTAATAATTTGCACTGTATTAAAACCCAACAGAAATGTGTAAAAAATATTACATTGATATGATTATTTATTAGTTCAAGTGATCGCATTAGATTTAAATTCATATGAGATATTATTTAGTCAATTATTTCTCATTAATAATTTTCTACTTTACAAGGAAAATACTGCCCAGATTCAAGACATCATTGCTTGCATTCAGTATGACAGATGAACGAAAAATTATATTCCCTTAAATTCTGAGGCCAAATCTAAAAATGATTTTACCAATTACGGAAGACAATCTCTATCAAAGATTATTTCTCACAACACTAAGTTATCCATTTACAGTATATTTTCACATGATTCTCCATTAAATGTGGCCAGTAGAGACACTATTGTCAGACTCATAGTTTTGACAAAAAATATTCTGGATATATAAATGGTTCCCATTGGGATGTTGCTGAAAAGTCTTATAAGAGACAATGGAATTTATTTAATCAAATTGACATCTAGGTGCCTCCTGAATAAGAATGAATTCCAGATTTCATTCAGGCTTAGCCCATAGTGTCATGCCTCATGAGATACTTTGTCTCATACTGGGGAAAGGGACTCTATTACTGTGAGAACATTTTTCTTTGAAAAAGTTGCTCCAACTCATTTCTCTTCTAAATTTTCTAGGTAATACAACTCTTAGGCAGGAGTCTCTTATAACAAACAGATAGCTTGACAGTGATATTTTAATCTATCAAATAATAATTAACACAATATACATATAAAACCCCTTTTAT
This sequence comes from Cricetulus griseus, assembly GCF_003668045.3. NCBI lineage: Eukaryota > Metazoa > Chordata > Mammalia > Rodentia > Cricetidae > Cricetulus > Cricetulus griseus. The sequence goes on from NC_048604.1 coordinate 54,976,180, forward strand.
CTGGTCTTATCTTTTAATAGTTCCTGAAAGATTATAATAAATGAGACCTAATAACCAACATCGAAAGTTCAACTGGGAGATGAAAACCTCAAAACTGAAGATCACAGGGCAGACTAATGGACTTCTCCATGGTTTACATCTATTTTATATTTTTTAAATTTATGAACAATCTTATTTTAAATATCATTCCCCCCATTCCCTCTCCTTCCCATCCTCCCATAAACCCTTCCAACTCCCCAACACACCCCCACCCGTTCACAAAGGATAGTGAGGTCTTCCATGGGGTATCATCAATATCTGTCATATCATATGGGAGAGTGTCTGGGCCCTCCTAAAAGTATCTGGGATGAAATAGTATACAAGCATAGGGAATAGGCTTCCAAATCCATTTGGTTACCAGGAGTAAATACTGATTCCACTGTTAGAGGTCCCATAGCCTGCCCAGGCCTCCTAGTTGGAACCCACAGTCAGAGGTCTTGGTTCATTCCAATGCTGGTTCCCCAGCATTATGACTGGGATCCCTGTGCTCTCACTAGGTAAGCTCTGGTATTTCTGTTGGTTTCTCCAAAACCATCATGGTATACATCTTATCATGTACAATGATGTCAAATCAAGTATCATACCTCCTTAACAACTATGATGATACATGCAAAGTATACTTGGGGTAGTTTTATTGCTCATTCTAATCATTGGACATAGCCAAAACTACCCCAACAATTTTTTTAACATGACAGTCAGTAAGATATACAGTAATACTGACAGTTTACTTTTTTGTATGACTGTGAATTTCAAGATTCCATTGTTTCTTCCACTGAGTAGTACGCCATTGTGTAAATGTACCACAATTTCTCTATCCACTCTTCAATTGAGGGGCATCTAGGTTGCTTCCAGGTTTTGGCTATTACAAACAATGCTGCTATGAACATAGTTTACCAGATGTCCTTGGTGTATGAATGTGCTTCTTTTGGGTATATGCCTAAGAGTGGAATTGCTGGATCTTGAGGTAGACCGATTCCCATTTTCCTGAGGAATCACCATAGTCATTTCCAAAGTGGCTGTACAAGGTGGCACACCCACCAGCAGTGGAGGACTGTTCCCTTTTCTCCACATCCTCTCCAGCATAAACTGTCATTGGTGTTTTTGATTTTAGTCATTCTGACAGGAGTGAGATTGTATCTCAGAGTTGTTTTGCTTTGCATTGCCCTGATGGCTAAGGAAGTTGAGCACTTTCATATGTGTCTTTCAGCCGTTTTATATACTTCTATTGAGAGTTCTCTATTTAATCCTATACCCTACTTTTAATCGATTATTTGGTGTTTTGGAAACTAACAATACGAGTTCTTTGTAGATTTTGGAAATCAGCCCTCTGTAGTATGTGGAGTTGGTGAAAATCTTTTCCCATTCTGTGGGCTGCATTTTGTCTTGTTGACTGTGTCCTTTGCTTTACATAAGCATCTTAGTTTCAGGAGGTCCCCTTTATTATGGTAGATCTCAGTGTCAGCGCTAATGGTGTTACTTTCAGGAAGCAGTCTCCTGTACAAATTTGTTTAAGAATATTTTGAAATTTCTCTTCTAGAAGGATCTGTGCAACTGGATATATGTTAAGGTCTTTGATCCATTAAGACTTAATTTTTTTTATATGGCGATAGACATGGATCTATCTGCAGTTTTCTACATGCCAGGAGTCAGTTATGCCAGCACCATTTGTTGAAGCTTCTTTCTTTATTCCATTGTATAACATTAGCTTCTTTGTGAAAAATCAAATTTTCAGAGTTATGTGGGTTAATATCAGGGTTTTCAATTAGATTCCATTGGTCTACCTGTCTAAAAAAATGGAATCTTGAAATTCACAAGCAAATGTATGGAACTAGAAAAAAAAACATTGTGAGTGAGGTAACCTAGTCACAAAAAGACAAACCTGGTATGTACTCACTCATTTATGGAATTTAGACATAGAGCAAAGGATTACCAGCCTATAGTAATCCATACTGCCAGAGAAGCTAGAAAACAAGGAGGACACTAAGAGAGACAAAAATGGTCCCCCAAAGAAGGTGAAAGGGACAACATTTCCTGAGCAAATGGGGGCGGGGGGAAGGAGCTAGGAGAATAAGAAGGGGAGAAAAGAGGGGGGTGAGGAGGACATGAGGGAACAGAAAGGTTGAGTTGGGGGAAGAATAGAGGAGAGCAAGATAAAAGATACCATAATAGAGGGAACCATTACAGGTTTAAAGAGAGATCAGGCACTAGGAACATGTCCAGAGATCTACAAGGATGACACCAACTAACAATCTAAGCAACAGTGAAGAGATAATGAGATTGATGACTAACTTATATGCCATTCTGGAGCCTTCATCCAGCAGCTGATGAAATTAGAAGCAGACAGCCACAGCTAAACACTGATCTGAACTGGAATCCAGTTGCAGAGAAGGAGAAGTGATGAGCAATGGGGTCAAGACAAGGCCATTGAAACCCACATACACCGCTGCCCTAAACAAACGGGAACTACTGATATCTGGGAAACCAGCATAGGACAGATCCAGACCTCATAATCATGGCTATCACTGAGGAGGCCTCGAATTAAATGGGGCCTCTTGTAGTAGATTAGTACTTATCCGTAGTATAGATATGGACTTTGAGAGCCTACTCCACATAGAGGGATGCTCCTTTAGCCTAGACACATAGGGGAGGGCCTAGGCCCTATTCCATTGATAAGACAGACTCTGAGGATCCCCCGTGGAAGGCCTCACCCTCTCTGGGGAGTACAAATGGTATCGGGTAGGGAGGGTGATAGTGCCGGGGCATGGGAGGTAGGGAGGTAGAGGGAATTGGGATTGACATGTGAAACAATCTTGTTTCTAATTTAAATTTAAAAAATGGAAAAAAATATGTATGACACACAAATTACAGGTCAGGGACACAGTGTGCCATCAAATAAGTCTTGTCATAATAATTTAGAGCAATCATCCTTGGAAGCACTTTGAATGTTGCCCCATCATTCACTTTCCTCCTTTTCCCTGATGATCTCTGAAAAAGGTGACAGAAAGAGTGTTAAAAAAAGCATAGGCATATAAGAAATACAGAGACAGGCTTCCTAAGAAGACAACATCCTTTCTCATCCAAAAAGTGGTAGAGAGCAAAAGGCAAGTTCAAGGACAAAATTTTCTGCTGGAAAATAAGAGGACCCAGGAGAGTCTATAGAATGCCTAACCCAGAGCCCAGGGATGCCTTCTAATCCAGTGACACCACTTTGTCATAGGAAATTTCAGATTGCTTCTGGTTAATTTTGATGTATGATTATTATATTTGTCACATTTTTATAAATAATTTTTGTTAAAAATGATGTAAAACAAAATTGCATGTTCAGCCTGGTGTTGGTGGTGCACGCCTTTAATCCCAGCACTCGGGAGGCAGAAGCAGGCAGATGTCTGTGAGTTTGAGGCCAGCCTGGTCTCCAGAGTGAGTGCCAGGATAGGCTCCAAAGATACACAGAGAAACCCTGTCTTGAAAAACCAAAAAAAAAAAAACCTGCATGTTCACATCTGAACATGTACACTAAGCAAATTATAAAAAAAAAAGAAAAATAAAATTATGTGGAATCTAAATTGGTAAAACTGATAGAAGCAGACAATGTAATGGTAAGTGCATGAGATTTGAGAAGACAATAAGAGATATTGGACAGGGGAATAAACTTTTAGGTGGATACTTATTTAATTCAGTGTACAACATAGGGAGGCTAAATATACTATATCTCATGTAAGGTTTCAGGCACCATGCTGGACTGTTGCCCTGTCACCTGGCAGAATGCACTTGGCAATACACCAGTCATCCCAGTGTTCCTTGGCTGCTAGCATGGATACAGTTGCAAAGGATTCCTTTAGAAGACTGCTGCCCACTTTTCTTTTCTCTCTTTTCTCTCTCTGTATTTCCTGCTGTTCTCCTTGGGCAGACATGAATTTTCCTCTCTCCATCTTCTCTTCTGTCTTCACTCTCCTCTGTGTCTCTTTACCTCATTTCTCTTTCCTTCTCCCCTTTCCTGTTCTAATAAAATTTCTCACTACACTCTGCCTGGTATGTTTGTCCCCCTCCTTGGTCACCCTTGCGTGCCACAGAATCAGGCAAGTTTCCCTCATGCTTTATCATAATATCTCATACTTTTCATTTCATTTTTTAAAATATTTATTTATTTATTATGTATCAGTGTCCTACCTGCATGTATGCCTGCACACCAGAAGTGATCACCAGATCTTATTTCAGATGGTTGTAAGCCATTATGTGGTTTCTGGGAATTGAACTCGCAACCTCTGGAAGAGCAGCCAGTGCTGTAAACTTCTGAGACATCTCTCCAGTCCCTTATCATTTCATTTTAAATTAAAAATTAATACATGTATGCTGTTTTATATCTTTTCACTCTTCTCCTTCCTTCCTCCAGCTCCTTTCATTTTCAATCCTCTAGCTCATCTCAAATTCACCCAAATTCAATCAAATAAAAACATAAATAAAACAGGCTGAATCCATTGAGTACTTTTCATATGTATATGTTTAGATAGATGAACACTTAGTATTGGATAACCACTTAGGGAACTCCTCCATGGTGAATATTAACTGATTATCCCTTTGTCATTTTTTTTTAAATTTCCCACCTTTTATTGATCAAAGATGTTTCTCTCCTCCAATAGAATATGAACATATTTCCCTATCTCTCTCTTACTCACAGTTCTTCCAAGTCTCCTCTCCTAGCTAAATCCATTTTGTTTCTATCTCTCATTAGCATAGGACAGTTTCTAGGAGATAATAACAAAACATTTCAACATGGAATATAACAAGATAACATGAAAATTATCTTACTGATGTTTGACAAGAAAAGTTAACAGAAAAATAAAACAGCCTTAAAGGAGGCACAAGAGTTAGAGCCCCACTTGTTTACACTTTCAGGAGTCCCAATAAATAAACTAAAAGCTGTAGTATATATACAGAAGACCTTGTACATACTAATGTAGTAGGCCCTATGGTTGCTGATTCAATCACTGCAATTTCTTATGAGCCTTGCACAGTCTCACTTGAGTGAACTGTTTTCCTGGTGTGCTTCATGGGGCCTTGAGTAGAGCAGTGTGTTGTGTTGGCAACAGGCTGAGTTCTTTGGTGATTTCCCTTAGACCATTTTGCCCAACAACTCAATTGAATGAAACCAAGTCATGACACAGGAAGCTTTGTTTTGTGACAAGAGACAGTTAGTAGGTGTTCCACACTGCCTCTCAATTGTTCTTCAATTGTAGCTCTTTCCTTAATCCCTTCTTCAATCCTATATTCTCTGCTACTTCCCACCTGATCCTCCAGTTCTCATCCACTCCACCTCTGCCACACCAAATCCAGTAGATTCTGTGTGATAAGTCCCACAGACTGAGGTGATAACTTCAAAAGAAGGAGGCCTCCTGGAAACAGTTGTGGAACTCTCAGCTGGAGAAAAATACTGGGCTGTGATTCTCATGGCAATTTCTGTATGTTTTTCTATACCTCTTTTTTCACATTCACAAAATGTTCCTAAAAGCCTATTTTGACATTTTAAACAAAAGAAATCAATAAGAAACAATCCCCTGAGATAGGGTCACTAGCAGTGCTTTCCAAATCATTCATACCATTCACATTAAGTACAAATAGTAAAAACTTTCCCAACAATTATTTTTCATATGGTTGTACATGTGTCATTGAAAGTGGGCTTAAGTGTCTGGTAACTAAAGCTTTTAATAAGAAAGAGTTAAAATATCTCAATACTTCAAAAACTCACAAGAATAGGTAATAGATGTCAAACAATATCTGACCATAAAATATATTAATTTGATTTAAGAAATATGTGGTTAGCCTTGAATGATCCTATGTTAGTCAAGGATGGTCTTATGTTTTAACTAATCAAGTCCAAATTTTATGTTTTGATTAACCCTGGATGATTCTATGTTTTGGATTTCTTTGTCACTGTGCCAAGTAACAATAAGGTCATATGTTTGGGTTTGTTTAACAAAAACATCCCATGAGAAAAAAGCTCTATAACAAAACTTTTTTTGAGAACTGCAAAACACACTCAGATTCAAACTGCCTCCATGTTCATTTCTGTTTGTCATTGCTGAATCCTTATCCACCTATTCTTCAAGGACCCTCATTCCAGGCACTCCCATACCCGGCTGGGGTGTTCCATGGTACACCACCCCAGATGCAATACACACATAAAATCTGTTTTGTTTCTTGTTTGCAGGGAGAAGCATGTGTCCTGCTTAGTCTCTTCATCTCTAGTTTGTCACTCTGTTTCTATGGATTATACCTTCACTATTATTTTTGTAGTTATATATTACTTACAATGTATTAAAGCTTGACTGAGGATTCAGAAAGGCAATGCCAGCCTCAAACTGTAGATATCAGGCAATGGTAACACACATCTTTGTACCCAGCAGTCCAAAGCCAGGAGGTGGTGGTACACACCTTTAATTCTAAGACTCAGGATTAAGAGATAGATGGATCTCAGAGAGTCCAAGGCCACCCAGATCTACCCAAGAGTAATTCAGTCCAAAAGAGAATTATAGCTCAAAGCTTTACTCTCGACATTAGGGAAGTATATAAGACACAAGCAAGGTCTCAGAGAGCCATTCATTCTCCAGCCACACTGAAGATACAAGCATTTATTCTCCAGCCACAGTGCGGAGTGGTTACAGTCTGAGGCTTGGTGAGAGCTCGTGGAGACATAAGCAGCCTATTCAGCCTGAGCTAGAACTAAGAAGCTAGTTGGTAGAGCTTTTTTGGTTTGGTGACACTCAGCTTGAAGCCTGAACCCCAATATCTATCTCTGGGTCTTTTATTGCTGTGTTACCTTTTTAATGGTTAATATCAAGATATAACTGAACACAAACCATATTTATTTTTTCTGAGTCTCAACTCACTCACAAAAGATTTTTTCAAGTTCCATCCATTTACCTGAAAATTAGATACTGTCATTTTTAACAGCTGAGTAAGACTCTGTGTGTAAATATGCCACATTTTTATTTATCCAGTTTTGGTTTAGGGACAACTACTTTGCTTCTATTTGGGGGGTACTATGTGTAGAGCAGCAAAGAACATGATTGATCAAGTGTCCCTGTGGTAGTATGAAGCCTCTTTTGGATATATGCCCAAGATTGATATGGCAGGAACTTGATGTAGCTCAATTCCTATCTATTGAAGGAACCCCCATATTGATTTCCATAGTGGCTATACAAGTTTGAACTCCCACATCAATGGAAGAGTGTGTCCATTGTTCAACATGCTTGCCTCTATGAGCTATCACTTGCATTTTTAATCTTATCCATTTTAACTTGTGTAAGATGGAAACTCAAATGTTTCTCAGCCAGTTGAGTTCCCTCAATTTAGAATTTCCTGTTTATATTTGCACTCCATTTTAATTGGATAATTTGTTTTTGATATTAAGTTTAATGAGGTCTTTATATATATTGGATATTAGCCCTCCATTACATGTGGAGTTGCTAAAAATATTTTCCCATTCTGTAGGATCGCGCTGTCTCCAAATGGTGGAGTATTTTTCATGCAGAATCATTTCAGTTTTATGAGTTTCCATTTATAAATTGTTGATCTTCAAACTTCTGTTATTTGTGGTTTGTTCAGAACTGTTGTGCCCAAGTCACAATTATCCCCAAAGAAACCAGGGAGACAGACCACAGATGCAAATGTACAAGGTTTACTAAATTGTCTGTCCTTCCATGGGAGTGACCCCATCTAGCAAGTTGCCACAGCAGCCTCCAGAGGGTTTGAAGTTCTCTGTCTATTGCTAGGTTTTTAAAGACAAAAGTTACAGAATTACATCAGTAGGTGCAGTTTGATTTCTGTTTGGTTGACATTTGGGGAACAATCAAAAAATTTCTCAAAGTCATATTTTGGAATGAAATACCTGTGTACCAGGTATTCTCAATGGTCAGTGCTGAGAGAGAGAATATTCTGTGGTTTCTATGGCTTTGTCTTGCTACTTGTAGGTGGCCTGGTGTTTATAGATATCAATAGTTTTAAGAACTGTATCCTCTAGCCTATAGGGGAGGTTGTGGTCTCCCCTGGAGTTTCTTTTGTGGCCAGTTCCTGGGTACCAAGTACTTATGAGGCTGGGGGTGAGTCTGGAGTTTCTTTGTGTTTAGTTTTGTCCCTAGGCTCAAGGAGGCCATAGGATCTAGAATTTCCTTGTGTCAGAGGCCTACATGCTTTTGTCTGTGTGTGTGTGTGTGTGTGTGTGTGTGTGTGTGTGTGTGTGTGTGTGTGTGCGTGTGTGTGTGTGTGTGTGTGTGTGTGTGTGTGTGTGTGTGTGTGTGTGTATGTCCCTGTCATGGCTGCTAAAGCAGGGGACTGAGTGAGGGTCTGGACCCTTATTTTTAAATTATTAGAAGTGAAGCCTTTGAGTTTTGTTTTCCCCTTTCAAGAACATCTTCCCCTGCCCCAATATGTTTAAGGTTATTATTCACTTTCTCTTGTATAGAGTATATCTCATTTTATATTGGATATATTTGACCAATTTTGTGTTGAATTTTGTGCAGGATGAATTTATTTGTATTCTTCATTATGCAGCCATACAGTTTGACCAACACTATTTGTTGAAGATGCTGTCTTTTTTCAGTGTGTACTTCTTGCATTTTTATAAAATATCAGGTGTCTACATAGATGTGTGGATTTATGCCTCTGTCTTCAGTTTGATAGCACTGATAAATATGTATCCTTTTATGCCCATAATGTCCTAGTTTATAGCTATTGTTTTGTAATATAACTTGTTAGGAATGGTAAGATCTCCTGCATTTCCTTTATTGTTTTGGATTGCTTAAGCTATCCTGGGTTGTGTGTGTGTGTGTGTGTGTGTGTGTGTGTGTGTGTGTGTGTGTGTGTGTGTGTGTGAGTGTGTGTGTATGTGTGTTTTCATATGAATATTAGAATTGTCCTTTCAGGGTCTATAAAGAATTCTGTTGGAATTTTGATGGACACTGCATTGCATCTACAGATTTCTTTGGTAGAATGCCCATTTTTACTATCTTAATCCTATTGGTCCATGAGTATGGGAGACATTTAATTTTCTGATATCTACTTCAACTTCTTCAAATCCTTAAAACTTTTTTATCATCACATGCCTTTCACATGATTTTTTTAAAGGCCTTAAATTATTTCAACACTTTCTGTCAGTGAAAACCAGAAAGTTGGTAGTTTGAAAATTGGTATTTCAAAAAGCTGAATAACCTAAGTGTAATGAGTAAATTTCAAATAGTATCTGACCTATTGAAATTAAAGTCAGAAGTCATTAATAGCTTACACAGATTCATTATAGTCATTGATTTTGCAACTGTAACTAAAAATATCCTCTGAGAAGAAAAGTTCAGGACAAAATTGAGTCATTGCTAATGTTGAAAGAACATTTGAAGAAGATATATTACTAAAAGTTTTCAAATGAAATATAAATAGAGGTAAAACTACTAAGTACACTCTCTATGGCTATGGAATTTATTCCAGAGATAGAAGGTTTCTTTAATATATTCAAATCAATAAACCCAACATACCATATGAATAGTAAGGACAGAAATCATTTGATCATGTAAAGAGAGGCAGAAAAAATGGATTAATTTCCTTCTGCCTTTGGGATAAAAATTCCTGGATAAATTGTTATCAAAGAGAACCCACCTTAAAATAATAGTGCCTATATATGACAAACTTGCAGCTAATAATTAACCCTATGACAAAATCAGAGTGTATTCACTTTATAATTAGAATAAGAAAAGATTATCCATACTCAATATGATGTAATTCAATATGTAATTCAATATGATGCTTGAAAACATAAGAGAAGAAAAAGCTCTAAGAGGCTCTCTTTTTATTTTCTTCTGTGGCAGTTACAATTTTGACTTCATTCCTGAGAAAAATGAATGTGTTTTGAAACAAGATGTCTTTTACTTTTCTATTTCCCATGTTTAAAAAGCTTTTATGGGCAAGCCCAGGTCCCTACATCCTGTGCTCTAATTCTGCTCTTCAGGCATAAGATCATTGTATCATACTACACATAATCTTGGGATATAGAACAAACAAATATAAACACACCTGAGAGTGTTCACAAGTACTTCTGCCTCTGACTGCTGTTTCCTCATTGTTACTTTAGAAAATTACTACAATATATGAAAATCAACTGTTAGGAAATTTCATGATTTGACTTACAGCCTTTATTTTAGAATAAAACTTTTATATTATAACTAAATCTGGATTTGTGTAATTATATGGAGTACTCCTTAAGGCCTAATAAAATAATTTTATAATATGTTTTTTAAATGTAAGTGAAGAAGAAAATTATCCTTATTTAAAAATGACAAAATATATATTTAAAAGTTACTGTGAACACTACCAGAGTTAGTGTAAGTTACAACTTTCAATGAAGTTTTAAAATCAACATTATTATATAATGTTCCTTCATATATACAAATATTAAAATTTCTGATAAGTAAATTAAAAATATGTCCAATTCACAATAATCACAGCTCAATAAAGTATAGAGAAATAACCATATTAAAACAAGAAAAAATATCTACAATTAACTCAAAGTGAAAGACATCTACAATAAAAAAATTATTATATGAAAAGAGAAAGGGAAAAGGATTCTGAACAGTATTCAAAATCTTCTGTGTCCCTACAATGGAAGAAATAACATACTATCAATGCCTACAATACTAGGTTGATTATATTTTTGTCACCTAGATACAAGCCAGGTTAATCAGGTAAAGGGGATTTTCGAAAGAGAAATTACTCCCAACAAATTGACCAGAATTCAAGCCTGTGGGACATTTTCTCAATTAATAATTGATAAGAGAAGGCCAAGTTCTTATTGAACAGTGCTGCCCCTGGGAAAATGGTACTAGATTGCATATGAAAGGAAACTGAAAAATTGATGAAGAGACATCCAGTGAGAAGTAGTCTTCCATGACCATGCTTCTGTTCTTGCCTTCAGTTCTTGCCTTGAGTTCTGACTCTGACTTCATTATGGAAAAGTGTAAGATGAACTAAATCCTTTTCTGCCCCAAACTGTTTTTGTCATGATTTTTTATCTTGGCAATATAAAGCAAGCTATTAAGACTATCAAAACCAATCTACACTGTCAATGAAATTCACATCAAAATTCCAATGATATTCTTCACAGAAACGGGAAAAAAATTCCACAATTCATATTAAAACAAAAATGGCTATAGTTAACTGGGGATATCACAACACCTAGCCTGAAATTATACTATTGAAACCATAGTGACAAAGACACCATGTAACTTACACAAAAGCAGACATGCACACAAATGGAAAGAATAGAGTTCCCAGAAATGAGCTCACAGTTGCCATGTATGCCTGCTGTTCTGCTTTCCCTGTGTACTGGTTATAGAGTCTTATCCCTCTGTGACAGTAAGCCCAAAATAAACACTACTTTGTATAATATATCTAGGTAGTGATGTTTTAACAAAACAATAGAAAATTTACTAATTCCTTCCTTCTGGTATTAGAGAATCATACTTGAATTGATGACCTATATAATAGAAAGGAAAGAGAATCTATTAGGACATATCTCACAGAACAGTGGTCACCATTAGTGAGAATTAACTCATTTTGCTGTTTTCTCCCAGGATGTCAAGGTATCTTATATTAGAATAGTATATCTTAAAATCGATCATCATCAAATGAAAACTAAAACTAAAACTAAATTAATGATAATGAAAACCTAAAATTAAATTACTTGTATTTAATATGCAAAGTTCTATTTTATATCCCTATTTCCACGAATAAAAACTACTCCACAATTCCATTAGGGAAATGTCTAAAAAAATGTTGAGGAGAAGATCTCTGACTGGGCACTATTTAGCTAGATTTTTGGAATGCAGTTATCTCAGATTTTAAATCTACAATTTAGCAATAATGGTTAATTTTTCTCGGTTGTGAGAATGAGTTAAATTGGGGTATGCATAAGCAATGTGGTTCTCAGAATATTGTGTAGCATGATGTATTCATAAGTAATTTACCAACTTGAAGTAACCAATTATAACACATAGCTTCAATCAAATGGACAGGGTGATGTCTTCTGAATAGTAGTTCTTTTCAAATGTCACTTTGGTATTTGTTTAATCTGATTATGAAACAACTTTTTTGCTGAATCAGTTCTGCATTTGAATATTTGAATGTGGGTGAGTGGGAATGATTCTCATAGGTTTATGTATATGAATATTTAGGCCACAGTTGATGTTTAGGAGGTGTGACTTTGTTGGAGGAGGTATGTCTCTGGAGGCCAGCTAGCTTACAGTGTTATGAAGACTTATGTAATTTTCAGTTGCTCTCTCTTCACTATGCTAACAGACCAAGATCAGAAATCTCAGGTTTTTGTTCCTGCTACCATGCTTGAAGCTTACTGTTATAATACCCCAGCCATTTTGGACTAAAATACCTCTTAAGCCATGAGCCTAGACAAACACTTTCACTATTAGGTTCCTTGGACATGATATTTTATTACATCAACAAAATATTAGTACAGTGGGCATCCTTACACTAAAACTAAAATGTGTTTCTATCACATCTAAGGTGTTTTTTAAAAATAAATACAAATGATAATGGTACATCTGTAAACAAAAAAGTTGTAACAACCAAGGCTTGTAGAGAATATAAAACAAGTAGTATTTTTGCTTTACAGTGCAACTTGAGGAAATATTTTATTAGTATAAATTAATAATTGGTATGTTGCTCAATAGTTGGTATCAGATCTATTTTCTTAGTATTTTATTAAGAAGAAAAATCTCTTAGATTTTCATGTAGTCTTGTTATTTATACATCTTTCTGTTAATAACTCTTTCACTTCTCCTTTAATACATATTTTGTATTACTTGATAACTTCATGTTTTCAGTAAGAATATTCTTTGTTAGTACACAGAAATTATTTTCATTTCTAAGCTCATTAGTACATTATACTATTGGAATAGTTACACTTTAGTCAACTAGTTTGTTATTGGTAGGCGATTGAATAGATAATAATCTTTTGGTGTTTTGTGGTTATTTCTCTTTCTGTCTTCTTCTATTTTATTCATTTCTAGAGAAAAAGGACTTATTATTTTTATTTAAATTAGACATAAGCTTGTTTTACATGTCAATCCCAGTTCCCTCCCCCCCAGTCCTCTCCTGCCCCCCACCTACCCCCATTCCCTTTCTGCTCCCAAGGGAGGGTGAGGTCTTCCATGGGGGAATCTTCAAAGTCTGTCACATCATTTGGAGAAGGGCCTAGATCCTCCCCCATGTGTCTGGGCTGAGAGATTATCCCTCTATGTGGAGTGGGCTCCTAAAGTCCATTCGTGTGCTAGGGATAAATACTGATCCACTACCAGAGGCCCCATAGATAAACCAGACCTAAAAACTGACATCCTGGTTCAGGGGGTAGCCCAGCCTGGCCTAGAATACAAAGCAATCCTGTTTCAGCCTCTGAAAAGCTTGAAATACAAGTATGGAACAACATGCCTGGAATTCAACATTTGCCTACTATAAAACGTGTTTTAATGAATAATTTTGTCATTATTCTGTTTGTTTTGTCTGAGAATATGTCCTTCTTTTTCCAACTTTTTTATTTGAATTAGAAACAGGATTGTTTTACATGACAATCCCAGTTCCCTTCTCCCACCCGTCCTCCTTTACCCCCCCCAACTAAAACCTTATCTGTCACATATCTTTTCTGCTCCCCCTGGATGGTGAGGCCTTCCATAGGGTGTCATCAGAGTCTTTCGTATCTTTGGGGATATGGCCTAGGCCCACCTCCATGTGTCTTGGCTCAGGGAGTATTCCTCTATATGGAATGGGCTGCCAAAGTCCACACCTATGCTAGGGATAAATACTGGGCTTCTACAGGAGGTCCCATAGATTTCTGAGGTTTCCTTACAGAAACCCATGTTCCTTGGGTCTGGATCAGTCCCATGCTGGTATTCCAGCTATCAGACTGGGAAGCAAGAGTTCCCGGATGTTCAGGTCAGCTGTTTCTGTGGGTTTCATCAGCCTGCTCTGTCCCTCTGTGCTCTACATTGGTCCTTCTCTGCATCTGGGTTCTAGTTCAGTTCCGTGATTAGTTATGGGTGCCTGCTTCTATTTCCACCAGCTGCTGGATGAAGGCATATAAGTCAGTCATCAATCTCATAATCAGGGGAGGGCATTTAAGGTAGTCTTGCCCCTGTTGCTGAGATAGTTAGCTGCTGTCATCTTTGTAGATCTCCAGACATTTCCCTGATTTCTCTGAATTCAACATTTGCATATTATAAAACGTGTTTTAATGAATAATTCTGTCATTATTCTCTTTGTTTTGTCTAAGAATATGTCCTTCATACAGAGAGGTTTAATCTGTCCCAAGAAGCCTTGTATGACTTTCGTTATATGCTAGTTTCTGCTTCATAGGAACATATAAAATTCATTGTCATCTGAAAAGATAAAACAACATGTTCATTATTTTTAAAGAAATTAACACAATAGAGACAATTGTCTACATACAAAAATATATACAGTTGAAGACTTCTCTTTAGAGTCTACTAACAATTAAGAAAACTAACATTTCCAGAGATGTGCCACCTTAAATGATATACATATGAACAACACTAAATAAACTCAGTAGGTTGTATTTACATCTATAAAAGTACTTGTTAAAGAAGTCCCAAATTCAAGAGGAACCAAAGGTTTAGAAGATAGGTTAGATCAATTGTCCTTGACCTTCCTAATGCTGACAAATACAGTCCCTCATGTTGTCAAAACCCCCAAACATAAATTATTTTCATTACTACTTCTTATAATTTTGTAGCTGTTATGAAGCATAATGTAAATATCTGTTTTCTGGTGGTTTTAGGTGACCCCTGTAAAAGGGTCATGACCCAAACTTTGAGAACCACTGGGTTAGAGGGAAGGAATATGATATATAAGACACATATAAGGAATGTAAATGTTAGCTTAATTTTGAGCAGGTTCAGTGTGGTTGGATTTATGATGAGGCCTTTGATCCATTTGGACCTGTGTTTTGTGCATGGTGATAAATATGGATCTATTTCCAGTCTGCTATATGTTGATATACTATTATGCCAGCATCATTTGCTATAGAGGCTTTCTTTTTTCCAATGTATAATTTTAGCTTCTTTGTCAAAATCATAGTTGTGTGAATAATATCAGGATCTTTGATTTTATTTCTTTGAGTTTTTGTCAATACCAAACTGTTTTCATTACTATAGCTCTACAGTAGAGCTTGAAGTCAGGGACGGTAATTAGCCTGGGAGCTCCTTTAATGCACATGGTTGTTTTGGCTATCCTTCTCTTATTTTTGTTACATATAAATGTGAGTTTTGTTCTTTAAATGTCTGTGAAGAATTGTGTTGGGATTTTGATGGGAATTACACTGAATCTGTAGATCACTTTTGGTTAAGATTGCTATTTTTACTATTTGATCCTACCTATCCAAGGAGCATGGGAGATCTTTTCATTTTCTGATATCTTCTTCAATTTCTTTCTTCAAACTGTTAAAGATTTTGTCCTATAGGTCTTTCAGTTCTTTGGTTAATGTTACTCAAAAATATTTTATGTTATTTGTAGCTATTATAAAGGTGATATTTTCTGATTTCTTTCTTAGCCCTTTTATGATTTGTAATTAGTAGGGCTATGAACATTTTTTGAGTTGGTTTTGTACCCTGCCACATTACTGAAGGTTTCTATCAGCTGTCGATATTTCCTCATAGAATTTTTTGGGTCACTTATTTATACTATCATATTTTGGCAAATAGCAAAACTTTGACCTCTTCTTTTCCAATTCGCATGCCCTTGATCTCCTCAGTGCAGAATTCTCAAAGAAGAGCTATAACCTACACTCCTAATAGAAACAAAAGGAACATTGCCAAACTCTTTATGAGGTTACAGATATCCTGATAAACAAACTATACAAAGACTCAACTAGGAAAGACAACTACAGACAAATATCCCTCATGAATATTGATATAAAAATACTCAATAAAATACAGATAAACCCAATCAATACAAGAACACATCAAAAAATCATCCACCATGATCAAGTAGACTTCATCCCAGAAACACAGGGATGGGTCAACATATGAAAAGTGGTCAATGTAATCCACCATATAAATAAACTGAAAGAAAAATAATATGATAATCCCATTAAGTGCTGAAAAAGCCAATAACAAAATTCAACACCCCTTTATGATAAATGTCTTGGAGAGATCAGTGATACAAGGAATGTATCTTAAAATAGTAAAAGCAAGCTCACAGCCAACATCAAATCAAATGGAGAGAAATTCAAAGTGATTCCACTAAAATCAGGAACAAGACAATGCTGTCCACTCTCTGCATATTTATTTAATATAGTACTCGATGATCTAGTTAATTATTTCTTTTATATTTTAAGGTTATGTTATTATACAACATTTCATACCCTTTCCATTATTCTTTCCACATTCTCCCATATTCCCAAGCTTGCTCTTCTTCAAAGTCATTGTCTCCATTTTCATTTTCATTGCATTTATACACACGCTCATACCCTCCACCCCCACACATACATTATATATACAATAAATACAAAAGTGCAAGACATTCAGTCTGTGATGTTACTTATATGTATTTTTAGAGCTAGCCATTTAGTATTTGGGAATGTATTGTTTTAAGGCATGTTAATACTGATAGTAAAAGAAGAAAAGTTTATCCTCTTTAAAATATATATGGAATCTTACTGGGTTTTATTTAATTAGCACAATAGAAAATTACAGAGCATTTTCAGTTTATTATAAATGATAATATTCTTCTTCCAATTTACATATTCTATTTATACTCAAAAGTTATCTTTATGTCTTGAAGCCATTATTATTAGTGTCATTAAAACTGTTTGTATATAAATTACTTACATAACATAGATAAATAATGAAACTATATGAAGTAAAGTACCTCTTGTCACTATTTTCCAACATAAATATGTAGCAATAATGATAAGTTACAAAACATTTCTTCCAGGGAATATGTTTCAAGAAGTTTGTATCTTCTTAACTTAATATGGTTTTATATTACACCTTAAAATGTTTGAGTTTCTTTTCTTATTTGTTGTTTTATAGCTGGTGTAATTTGAAGAGTAGAATGAGCCTCTTTTTCTTAAATTTTAGTGTAAATCAGAGTTACCTAAAAGATTTTCCTTTGAAGATTTATTTTTAAGTGTGTTACTGTCTGAGGGTATATGAATGTGGGTGTAAGTTCATGCAGAGGCCAAAAGAAGGCATTGGATATCAAGAGGCTCTCTGTATGTGTCACCTTTGGTATCTGCTGAGAGGCAAACTCATTGGTTCTATAAGAGCAGTTTTCCACTGCAAACTGAAACTATTTCTCTAGATTACACCTAAGTGATTATTAGAAAAAGAATTACTTGAAATTTTTTTCCAGAGATTTTTTTCAGACACAGAAGAACAAATTTAGCACTCATAAGAGGAATATGATGACATTCATCATCACATATTTTAACATCTTTTACAAATAATTGTGGGCTGCAGAGATGAAGATTCGGTGGTGAAGAGCACATATTGCTTTTGCGGAGGACCCTGATTTAGCTCCCAGTATACATGTTATTTGATTCTCAGTCAGCTATAACTAGCTGCAGAGGATATACTGCTTTCTGGCTACTTTGAGCACTTGTGTTCTTGTGTGAGTACCCACATATAGACATAAATACATTCACACTATTAAACATTTTTTAATATTAAAAAATAAAGAACTGTTACTTCCACATAATAGGATAAGATTTATGACAAATTTTGAGTGAGATGAACAGTATTTATTTGGCCTTTGTGACTGGATTTTTTTAATTTCTCAGAATTTTAGAATTTAATTAACTTAGAAAAGATATTATTATTTGTGGACCTGCTTTATGATACATAATAGTGACCATGCATTATCAGAGCTGTTTTTAATGATGTTGCTCAGAATGGTTTCTTCCCAGATGATGACTGAGAAGCTAATTTAAAAAAAATGGTGTCAAGTACCACAAGTATAACAGAACTGGGCTGTTTTCTAGGATTTTGTTTTTTACTTTTTTGCTGTTGTTTGTTTTTTTGTTTTTGTTTTTTGTTTTTTGCTTTTTAAATGGAGTGTGCCGGATGTCTCCACAATTTTGTTCAAATGCCTGCAGAACCTAGAAAAGCTGTTGCTGCTATTGATGCATAACATATTGCCATTATTGCTCTTTTTATAGAATATATATATATATATATATATATATATATATATATATATATGCTAATTGAAACTCAAATATGTGATGAATCCAAGGTGTTTCAGAGAGTGCTCACCTGTGCATACAAATTTGATTTCATCTTTAGTAAGTAGTAAAGTTATATGCTTGCCAAAAAAATAAATAAATAAGTGACACACTGGAAGACAAATGTGACACAATTTCAATTTTATATGTAACCAGAAATGATGAACTTACGGGAACAAAGAGCAGAATTGTGGCTATTAGGCTTCAATGTGGGTCTTTTAACAATGGGGAAATGATTGGTTTAAGGATATAAAACTGCAGTTGGACAAGAGGCATAGACTCTGTGAAGTCTTGAGGTCTAATGAGAGCATGGTAAATATGGTTGTTAACAATATGCTATATTTTAAAAGTTGTGGGATAGTATACTTTAAGTTTTCTCAAAAAAAAAACAATGAATATGTGTGATATAACATGTTAATTTGTTTAATTTAGCCATGCCATTGTGAATATACTGTATTGTGTATCATAATTGTGCATGACTTTATTTATGAGCCAAATAAATGAATGAAAAAAAAGAAAAGATATTATAATTCATATTAGTAAGAATCTTTGCCATTGATATATCTGATTCTCTCATAATATATGTTCAGAATTGTACAATGTGGTTTTATTATAGGAGGTGGGTATACTTTATAACATTGTGTTTCATAGCTAGATATATGTGATAAGCGTTTTGTTTTTAAAGTCGTGATGGTATCGGCAGAGATTGGCTTTGTTAAGCTAAGGTATGATTCTAGAGTACTAAATGCTTCTCTGATAGTTGTAATATCTAGAGAATGATAGGAGCACTCCAATTTTAAGATTGTGAAGAAAGAAACTCAAAATTTTTTGTCCTGGTTCAATTAGCATCAATGCTCAGTTTCTATTTGATTGACCATAAGAATTCACCCAAGAACTTTCCTTCCTGAGACACACTTTCTATGACATTTTTATTACAAATAGTTATAGTTCAAAGTATATTGAATCTATACTTTAAAATATAAGATTTAAGAGGATGCAGAAGTTACATTAGTTTGGTATATCTTGGATAGGTCTCAGGCCTTAGCTAGGACAATGACCTTGCTATGTCCTATGGGTACTTACCAAGTGCTATAAATAAAGATTAAACTCTTCTCCTTGAGCTGAGGATGATCAACAGGGATCTGACTTTCCTGCAGGGACTACAGCAGAATGCAGTTTGAAGGAAAAGAAGAAAGTTCAACTGTGGATGAAAGCTCCGTCAGGAAAGAGGAAAACTGATGATTAGCTCCTTAGTGTCATATTCATGCTGGGAAGTTAACCTCTCATAAGAACCAAACACGGTTTGAGACAGAATTGTCTTCTGGAAGAACTCCAACTAACAACAGCCCTTCACCTTGTGCACTTTAAAGAACTCAACACAATTTGTATTCTGTATGTGTTTTTAAGGCTGACTGCAGGGAATCAAATTCAGTGTTCAAAAACAGGAGTCAACTTAAGTTCTGAAAGGCATCAGCTACAAGAAGGGATTTTCTCTTCTTTGTTACTTTAGCATCATTTTGCCTAGGACAGCAGAAGCCTTTTATATTGTATTTCTCATTCAGTTCCTAGGATCTTAATCTTGGATGAGAGCTAAATTATGAATTGTCAAGAAATCAATAGGATGAGATTATGTGTAAAATGAGATTATGCCTGTCTTTAAAATCTGGGCAAACCTCTTCAGCAGTTAAAATCTTTAGTGTTCTCTCTCCCTCTCCCTCTCTCTCTCTCTCTCTCTGTGTGTGTGTGTGTGTGTGTGTGTGTGTGTGTGTGTGTGTGACAATGTGTATCTAACCACACCATTGATTACATAGATCTTACAATTCTTAATATTTAAACATTTTCAAAGTCACATTATTTTAGATTGTCAACATTTGAAAATGGAATTTATTAAAAAGAAAATTGTAATATAAGATAATAAATTAAATTCTGTACTTTTAAAATATTTTAGACTATTAATTTTCCCAGTTTTATACATGATAGTTTATTCATTGATTTACTTATTCATACTTACTTTGACAATTGATAAAACCAAATGGCATTAGTATAAAACCAGATATGTTCATCAATAGAATTGGATTGAAAACAAAGATGTAAATCCACACACCTATGAACAAGTAATTTTTATAAGGAAGCCAGAAATATATGATGGAACGATTAAAATATCTTCAACAAATGGTACTGGTCTGATTGGATGTTGGTATGTAGCAGAATGTAAATAGATCCAGGTCTATCATCATGCACAAAAATCAATTCCACGATGATGCAATACCTCAACATGAATCCAGATATACTGAAGCTGATAGAAAAGAAAGGGAGGAATAACCTTGAATTCATTTGCAGAGGAGACAACTTCCTGAACAGAATATCAACACCACAGGCATTCAGATGATCAACAATTACTAAGTGGAACCTCATGGAACTGAAAAACTTCTATAAGAAAAAGACACTGTCAATAACACAAAACTTCAGCTCATAGAAAAGCCAAAGTTTTTCAAGTCTTCCATATCTGACAGAGAGATGATCTCCAAATTATATTAAGAATTCAAGAAACTAAATATCAACCAAGAAAATAATCCACCTAAAATTTTGATACAGTTCTTAAATGACAATTCTCAACGTAAGAATCTCAAATGGCTGAAAAGCACTTAAAGAAATGTTCCATATCCTTAGCCATCAGAGAAATGCAAATCAAAATGACTCTGAGATTCCATGTTACACTTGTCAGAATGGCTAAGATCAAAAACACATGCAAGAACTGGTGGTGGTAAGGATGTGGAGCAAGCGCAACACTTCTCTGTCACTGGAGAGAATGCAAATTTGTACAGTCACTTTGAAAATCAATATGGTGGCTTCTTAGAAATCTGGGAATTTCTCTACTTTAGGTCCCAGCTTTAACACTCTGGGTACATACCCAAAGGATGTTCCATCATTTCTCAAGGACACTTGTCCAACTATGTTCATAGTAACTTTATTCATAACAGCCCGAAATTTAAAGCAACATAAATGACCCTCAAAACAAGAGTTGATAAAGAAAATGTGGTACATTAACACAATGTAGTATTTATTGGATGTTTAAAAAAATGGAGTAATGGAATTTGTAGGCAAATGGATGGAACTAAATAAAGTAATCATCAGTGAGGTAACCCAGACCCAGAAATATAAACATTGTATGTAGTTACTTGTAAGTGGATATTACATGTAAAATAAAAGATCAGGGTGTGGATAAGGTTGAGAATGGAGGGATGGGGGTGTGAGGGGGAAAAAAAGCTAGAAGAAACAAACAGAATTGTGGGAACCTAGCTCAACGGAACCTTCATGGAATCCATGAGAATAACCCAAGCAATTTCTCTTACTAAAGGGGGACAGAGTCTGCAGTGAACACCAGACAAGGCATCAAGTTGAGAGATTGAGATACCAACCCATTCGCAGAATCTTTAGCCTACAGATTTTTCTGCCTGAAGACTGTTCTGGGAAGAGAGCCTAGCAGAAATATCATCACAGAGACTACAGAGACATAGTCCAACCACGGATGGGAGCAGATACAGAATCACACAGCCAAATATTAGGTATTATTTGGTGATTCCTGGGGAGGAAAAAGAGAAAGGATCAGAGAAACAGAGAGGGCAGGGACACCTAGAGGTAAATATAATGAGTAATCTGACTGGTACTCATGGTTTCTTGAAGAAAGAATGGAATTTACAGGGATCTGACTTATATCCCCTGAATATATGTCATGGTTGAGTAGCTTGTTATTCTTTTGGGATACTTAACAATGAGAACAGGGGCTGTTTCTGAACCTTTTGGCTGCTTGTGGACCCCTTTTCCTGCTATTAGGTTGCCTTGTACAGGCTTGATATGATGGTGTTTATCTGGTCTAATTGTAGCTTGTTGTGCTCAGTTTGGCAGATGTCCCTGAGTGCCCTGCATTTTTTTTTTTGAGGGGAAGAAGAGGGGTTGGATCTGGGGAAGAAAGGAGGTGGGAGAAAAGACTGGGTAATGGGACGAAGGGGAAATTGTGATGATATGTAATATATAAGAGATGCATTTTTTAAAAAAACAAAATTGCCTTGTGTCTCAGAGGAGCTTTTAGACTTTGAAACTTTTGAGACTGTGAAAAACTTTAGAGACCTTTGAAGTTGAACAAAATGAATTTTGAGTTATAATATGGCAACAAACCTATGAGGGCAAAGAAGCGGAATGTGATGGTTTCGGTGAGAATGCTCTTGATAAACTCATGTATTTCAATACCTGGGGCCCAAATGGTGAGTAGAGCTGTTTTGAAAAATTAGATGTATCTTTCTTAGAGAAAACATGTCACTAAGAGATGGCTTTCAGATTTCAAAATCAAATGATTTTTCCTGTTACCTATGTCTATGAATCACAATTGTAGATGAAAATGTCATCCCTTAGCCACATCTTCAGCACAAGTCTACCTGCTTATGCACATTCTCTCCACATGAGGTTTGTTGACTTACCCATGGAATCTGGCAGATCCAAACAGACTATTCTATTAGCTGCCTTGTTCTTGGTGTCTTATCACAGCAATAGAAACCTAACTAATCCAGATAACAAAGTTTGGGCCTTCTAAGTCACTAATAATAACCATTATTTATATCAATAAATGTTTCAGGAAATAGTAAAAATATTTATTATTTTAAAATCTGATTAAATTTATTAAAATAATGACATAGTAGGGCATTAAATTTTGATCATTATGTAGGTTCATATAAAGAACAGTTATCCCAAGAAATTTTATGTAAGGCATAAGAACATAAGGAAAAATTCTTTTTGGAAACATTCTGATTAATTTGTATTGAACATAATTTGTTAATTGTTTCATTTAAGTAATTTTTAGAACATGAAAGGCTTTTGCAACTGTCAGTGGCTCCCTAAATTTAGATAGTCTTTTCTTATTAAACATTATTTTTTAAAAAAATTTATAAATAGAACTAAACTATTCAAAGTGATTTATTCAAATCAAAGAGGAAGGAAAAACGTCAGTGTCATTACTCAGATTTAAGCGATAATTAGTATCAAACTGGTGGAGATCCTGAACTTCATATTCACATTGCATGTACAAGCCTGATAAACTGTCACTGTATCAGAAATGAGCATAGAAAGACTGTCAAAATGATGTTATAAAGTTATAAAGAATCCAAAAGAGAACATTGTAAATGAATTAAATATGGAGACCGTGAGATGACTCAGCATTCAAGAGTGTTCACTACTGTTTCAGAGAACTAGGATTCAGTTCCTAGTACTCATATTATGTGTCTCCCAATTTCCTGCAGCTTTAGAGCCAGGGTACCAGTTGCCCCATTCCTGGCTTCTGCAGGAATTGAATGTTCATGGTACATACACATACACACAAATTAAAATACGTAATAATAACTTAAACTTTGCTTTTTAGAAATTTTAAATCCATAACATTGTACACAAGACTATTTCCACTCTGCTCAATGTCACATAGTGTTTTCTCTCCGGTCAATATTTCTGTTGTGTAGGAAATTGAAGTCACAACTGAAAATTGTATACAGTTATTTACTCTTAGAATTTCATGGTTCTTGTAAGCCCTGGATACTAATGACTAAAGGTTAAAGAATTTGTTTTGGCTCAGAGATTCTGGAGTTTTCATCCATCATCACTAATCTCCAACATGTGAGAACCCTTATATAGTGAAATAGAGAATCATGATAGTAAGCGCAGGGTGTAAGAAAATAGATTACTTATGTCAGATAGGATACACAGAGAAATGGAAAACAGACAGCAGGGTAAATCATTCCAGAGGACATGTTTTCATATGATTTCCTCCAAGTTACCTCCCATCCAAACTTTCAACGTTTCAACTAAAAGTAATTCTATGAAGTTATTAAAACACTAGTGAAGTAACACATTGATGATGCTAGATTTCTCTCAAGCTTATCACCCCTCAGTTAATAGAGCTTCTATCTGATGACTAATTCTTCACCACATTTGTGGTCACGATTTGTTTTCAATCCATAGAGAAAATCTTTCAAAACTTGTGTTCCTGTTCAACACTGTTGCCTCTAAATGAATTGAATGATTTGGAAGAGACTTTGTAAAGAAGTGTTTTCCATGGGATGTTCTCAACATAGGCTTCCTCAGTATTTCAACTTAGGACTGATATTAAGAAAATTGGCATTATGTTTCAAATAATCAGTGAATAATTCTTAGTAAAATTATGTTTCAACAATTAAATAGAGATGTATATTTTATTATTTTTCCTTTTCTTCTGTTTTAGAATCCATTACTAGTTTTAATACTGTCAATAAAAGTCTCTTTCATTAGAAACAATAATGTGTGTCATTTGTGTGATATACAGAACCCAAGCATAGGATTGAATTAGCAAATATTGGATTAGCAATATATCATTGTTAGTACATTTGTAGAGGAATAATTGTGCCTTGATTTTCTACCCAAAATGTTCAGCAGTACATTTTTCAAAAAGGTATTGTTTCTTCTCTTAAACACATTAAACTTACGTACATACTTCACAAATAAACTATTATTACTTTTCATATAATAGGCTTCATAAAATATATGATATGCTTTTGGTTTAATTTTATTCTATCATTAGACATAATAAATAGTTTATTTTAAATATCAAAGAAAACTGCTCAAACAAAGCTGTGAAGGAGTTAACAAGCTCAAATAACACTGAAAAGGTTTTGAGATGTGTTATGTTTATACTTTAGTTGTCAGAAGGGAACAAAGATAATTATTCACCATTCTGTAATGAAGAAAAATGCTAAGGGTATGTGCCAGGCAGTGCTACATTTTAAGAACATGTATTACTTGGTAAACACAATGATCACAATTAGTTACACAATCCATAATTTTTTTTTCTGATGAGTGTCAAAAAGAAGCAATTTAAATGGTTGTATAGGGAAACTTTGAAAATTATTCCACATGACTCTTCATCCAAATCTCCCAGGATGTGAAGTTGAGATAATGACTTATTATGATTTTCAACTTTATTTCACAAAACTGATTATTACAGATATGCTCAAAGTTAATAGTTACTCTTGTATTTTAGTAGTGACTACAAGAAAAGTATTAAACATTTTAAAGGCTTGAAGAACTTTATGAAATTATTCAATAAAGATAAAAATAAATACTCACTGATGTAGATATGTTTAACCTGATCTTACAATTGAATGGTAAACACTTCTCTTGCCTTTGTGAGATTATATTTAGTCCCATGATTACCTTAATTCACTTAATATATTTTTAAAAGTTACTATTGTATGAATATATAAAACTTAAAAATAGTATATCTAGTGCTAGTATGACATGTTTAAGTATGTTTATAGTACATTGAAATTGAATATATTTTCCAGGAGACCAAAATTACCCCGACAGAAACAAAAAGGAAAACAAGGACTTCATTTTATCAGGATGGTACCTAGATTTTGCTAATAATTTGAAGGAGCCTAGAAACCCACTATTTTCTCAAAAGCTTCTATGAAAACGATATTTGAGATAGATTATTTCTTATTTCTTATTCTTTCTATCCCTTAGGACAGAACCTAAAAAGTTATTCTAAAAGTAATAACATAAGAAATTCCAATCTGATATTGTTAAGCTACTATAATTTTTATGAATTTCTAAATAGACACAGAAAACTAACATAATGATCATCAAAAATGCAATCAATAGAAGTAAAAATACTTTTATTATATAGTACAAAAAAATATATATTTTTCTCTTTTTCCTACATCCCATCTATCATTTTTATCAGCTATGTCTTTCTGGGAAGGAGAGAAATAAGGAACTCAGGGCATTATCTTTTTGAAACTTTATGTGCACACTCTTAAAAACAGAGCCACCATGATACATGACATATTATTTTGTCAGATCAATTGACAACTTTTTGCCATGATCCTCTCATGCTAAATTGATTGTCAGTCAAGAAAAAGCCAAAATAAAACTCAGTTCAGAAAATGGCTACAGGCTGTGGAGTCAACCTTAAAGATTCTGAATCTCCTGACAAAATTTTAAATTGCTCAGGGATCACTGAGAACAAAATGTGTTAAGTTTGTATGTAGTAAAAGGATTTTGGTCCTTGTATATCACCAAATAATAATAATTTTGAAAATAATAATAATAATAATAATAATAATAATAATAATAATAATAATGTACAGGAGGAGAAAGAAGAAAATGAGGAGGAGGAGAAGAAGAAGAAGAAGAAGAAGAAGAAGGAGGAGGAGGAGGAGGAGGAGGAGGAGGAGGAGGAGGAGGAGGAGGAGGAAAATCTCAGAATGCTACACCAATCTTCATGCACCAAGGCTAAGTGTAGATTTACCCATTATTTAGACTCTACATAGACACTCCTTAGAGCTTCACTGGGACTTCTCTTATACTCATGCACATTCTGAAACAAAATCAGAGTTGTAAAATATAGTTCTTCCACTATGCAGTGATTATGCCTGCTTGAATAGATGATGAAATTAGCAGTAATAATCTCTGTTCTTCATAGCTAGGGATGAAACACAAAGGGAAACAGTTCTTTCTAAACTTTTTCAAGTGTGCTATTTTCTGACTGAAAAATAGTATTTCCTTAATTATTATTAATGATTGTATTAGCAATGTTGTACTATATATATTTCAAATTAGTGAATAATTCTTGTTTTATGTGGAGAAAAATGTTTTAAGTTTTTAAAGGTATATTCACACTATAAACAGGTAAGGGTTGCAATTATAAAACATCAATTACACATCTATTCTCACTATATATATATATATATATATATATATATATATATATATATATATCCAATCATGTGCACTTGAGGATGGTCTAATAATAGCACACACAGTCATAAGAATTCAACATTTTGATTAGTTATGAAATATTTCTCTTTTGATTTGTTTTTATACAGATGTCATGACATTAAAAATGTCTAAAACTTTCTTTTTTTGGTTTTTTGAGACAGGGTTTCTCTGTGTAGCTTTGGAACCTGACCAGGCTGAACTGTCTCTGCCTCCTGAGTGCTGGGATTAAAGGCATGCACCACCAACTCCCTTCTAAAACTTTCTTTCTAATTGGAAGAGTAAACACTCATAATTTTAGTTGTAAATTAACAAAGAATAATTTAAGAAATGTTTTACACCCTGACAAAGATGGACAGACTGATGGGGTATGTAGCCATTTGTCAATCTACACTTTTGCTCTTTATAGCTTTTTACTATACTCTTGTGATATTATTATGATGCATGGGAATTCCAGATGACTCAAAATGTAATGTGTTCTAGGTTTTACAATGATTATCATTGTTCATACAAAATTATTTTGAGTTGAACTCAAAAGTATGAGTTCAACTTGGGCTATACCTAACTCACAGACTTCAATCTTTCTATTCTTTATAACCTGACTTTGGTTCAATGGTGACACAAGCAATACAGGTAGATAAAGAATATTTGGAAATACTCAGTTTCTCAAACTAGATAACCCAATACATATCAACATAGATAAAGGGATAAGAAGAGGTAGTAGAAATAGAAATCTTTTTTATATGCAAAGTCTCATAAATTCCCACTCCCATTTCTGCAGACATTTATCCAGACTTCCAAAATTTTTATGTCTTAACTTCTCAACATCAATAAAAATAATCATTTTTTGAGATTAAATTATATTGTGAGGATCACTTGTTTTCTTTTCAGTAAACAATAACTAGCATCCTTATAAAAGGATATCTATCTCAGTAACCAGGATTAACTACTATTATGATCGCTCCCATTTTATGAGAACACTTTCTCTCTCTTCAAAAACCTTTACAATTATTCAAAAATGTTTCATACTTCTCACAGATATATCAATAATTCATGGAAATATTTAAGAAATATATTGTTTAGACCAGAGTTTATATCATGTAAATCTAGTACATAAATCACATGTCCAATCTCATGTATTTATTGATTAATATGTTGCAGAAAATTTGACTAATCATCATTTATTTTTTAATTCACCTTCATCAAAGATATATGTATGATTTTTCCTTATTTCTTATTTCTGTATGACATTCTTCATGCATGTTTGAACCTCTCTAATTGATGTATCTCTTGTCAATACCTTATCTGACTGTGTGTTCATCTATGTGTATGTATAATTTAGTATATTTCATTATAACAAAATTTACAAAGAATATATTGTGGAATAAAATGCAAAATAAAATCAGTATCTTTGGCACATCTCTCCTATTGCCATTCTGTCTTTCCAAAAGGCATTATTCAACAACATAAACCTCCTGTTTATCCTCTCAATATTGTCTTCATTATCTACATCCACGTCTGTGTTCCCAACCTTACTATAAAATGAAATAGCTTTTCCTCTATAAATACACTTATCTTCATTTCATTCAGAAGCACATTCTCATAACTAGAGAACTCTATTTGTATAGTATAACTTGTTAGGTTTTTTTTAATTAGTTCAAATTAGGAACAAGCTTGCTTCACATGTCAATCCCTTCTCCCTCTCTCTCCCCTTCCCCCAAACCCTTCCCCTCAACCCCCCACCTGTCCCCCACCCTATTCCCCCCCACACTCCCCAGGCAGGGTAGGGCCCTACACAGGGACTCCCCAAAGTCCACCACATCATGCCAGGTCTAGGCCCTCCTCCATGTGTTCAGGCCAAGAGAGCATCCCTTCACGTGGGATGGGCTCTTTACAGTTTTTTCTTACTGTTCTTTTTCTGTAGTTCCATACCACACTATGATGGCTGATTTTGTCTCCTCACACTTCTCTTAGTTTTGACTTTATCCTTGTTTTTATTTCCTTTTATAATCTAAACTATTTTAAGGAGTTTGGGTGATGTTTGTAACAACTGTCCAATTGAGGATTTCTTACATTTTTATGATTAAACTCACTGCTCCACTATAAACTGAAACTGCCATAGTATTTCATAGCAAGTATATTCTATCTGGACTGTTTACAAATATCAATTTTGATATTGGCCGCCTGGCTGAAGAGGTCTTTTTAAAGCTGTTGCAGTGTAAAATTACTGTCCACAATGCCTGCTCCCATCTTCTTTTGTCTATTATTTGAAAGGAACGGACCATTACATGAACTTCTTTCTCAAGAAATCAGAAATCTTTCCCTATTTTTAGACATTTTCTTAACACTTCATTTAAAAATTGATCTACATCATACTTATTTACTTATTTTTCCATGACTCTAGATAAATTTTGATTAATGAACATTCATTTTTACTGTAAAAAACAATACAAGGCTACTTTATTCCTTGTATTCCCAGCAATGCTCTAGCATTGGCCATGGCAAGCATTTACATTTGGTGTTCTACCTTTTTTTTTCCCTTAACTTTTTTATTTGAATTAGAAACAGGATTGTTTTACATGACAATCCCAGTTCACTTCTCCCTTCAGTCCTCTCCTATCCCTCCCCCCACTGAAACCCTATCTAGCACATATCCTTTCTGCTCCCCCTGGATGGTGAGGCCTTCCATATGGTGTCATCAAAGTCTATTGCATCCTTTGGGATACGGCCTAGGCCCATCCCCATGTGTCTTGGCTCAGGGAGTATTCCTCTATATGGAATGGGCTCCCAAATCCACACCCATGCTAGGGATAAGTCCTGAATACTACAGGAGGTTCCATATATTTCTGAGGCTTGCTCACAGAAACCCATGTTCCTGGGGTCTGGATCAGTTACATGCTGGTATTCCAGCTATCAGTCTGGGGAGCAAGAGTTCCCCGAAGTTCAGGCCAGCTGTTTCTGTGGGTTTCACCAGCTTGGTCTGGACCCCTTTGCTTTCCAATTGTGCTTCTCTGCAACTGGATTGCAATTCAGTTCAGTGATTAGCTGTGGGTGTCTGCTTCTACTTTCACCAGCTGTTGGATGAAGGCTATAGGATGGCATATAAGACAGTCATCAATCTCATTATCAGGGGAGGGCATTTAAGGTAGCCTCTCCTCTGTTGCTTAGATTGTTAGTTGGTGTCATTTTGTAGATCTCCAGACCTTTCCCTAGTGCCTGATTTCTCTGCAAACCTAAAATGTCCACAAAGTATACAAAGAACTCAAGAAGCTAGTCTCCCAAACACCAAACAATCCAATAAAATAGTGGGGTACAGAATTAAATAGACAATTCTCAATAGAGGAATCAAAAATGGCTGAAAGATGCATGAGAAAGTGTTCAACATTCTTAGTCATCAGGGAAATGCAAATCAAAACAACTCTGAGATACCATCTTACTCCTGTCAGAATGGCTAAAATCAAAAATACCAATGACAGTTTATGCTGGAGAGGATGTGGAGAAAGAGGAACACTCCTCCACTGCTGGTGGGAGTGCCAACTTGTACAGCCACTGTGGAAATCAGTATGGCGACTCCTCAAGAAAATGGGAATGAGTCTACCACAAGATCCAGCAATTCCACTCCTAGGCATATACCCAAAGAAACACCTTCATATAACAAGGACATATATTCGACCATGTTCATAGCAGCATTATTTGTAATAGCCAGAAACTGGAAGCAGCCTAGATGCCCCTCAACCGAAGAATGGATAGAGAAAATGTGGTAGATTTACACAATGGAGTACTACACAGCAGAAAATAACAATGAAATCTTGAATCTCAAAATTTGCAGGAAAATGGATGGAACTCGAAGAAACCATTCTGAGCGAGATAACCCAATCACAAAAAGACAAACATGATATGTACACACTTATATGTGGACCTGCTTTATGATACATAGTAGTGACCATGCTTTATCAGAGCTGTTTTTAATGATGTTGCTCAGAATGGTTTCCTCCCAGATGATGACTGAAAAGCTAATTTGAAAAAAAAGGGTGTCAAGTACCACAAGTGTAACAGAACTGCGCTGTTTTCTGGGATTTTGTTTTTTACTTTTTTGTTGTTGTTTTTTGTTTGTTTTTTTTTTGTTTTTGTTTTTTGTTTTTTGCTTTTTAAATGGAGTGTGCTGGATGTCTCTACAATTTTGTTCAAATGACTGCAGAACCTGAAAAAGCTGTTGCTGCTATTGATGCATAACAAATTGCCATTATTATTGCTCTCTCTCTTTCTCTCTCTCTCTCTCTCTCTCTCTCTATATATATATATATATATATATATATATATATATATATATATATATATATGCTAATTGAAACTCAAATATGTGATGAATCCAAGGTGCTTCAGTTAGTGCTCACCTGTGCATGCAAATTTGATTTCATCTTTAGTAGGTAGTAAAGTTATATGCTTGCCAAAAAATAAATAAATAAGTGACACACTGGAAGACAAATGTCATACAATTTCAATTTTATGTGTAACCTAGAAATGATGATCTTATGGGAACAGAGAGCAGAATTGTGGCTTTAGGCTTCAATGCGAGTCATTTAACAATGGGGAAATGATTGGTTTAAGGATATAAAACTGCAGTTGGACAAGAGGCATGGACTCTGTGAAGACTTGAGGTCTTATGAGAGCATGATAAATATGGTTGATAGCAATATGCTATATTTTAAAAGTTGTGAGATAGTATACTTTAAGTTTTCTCAAAACAAAAACAATGAATATGTTTGATATAACATGTTATTTGGTTTAATTTAGCCATGCCATTGTGAACATACTGTATTGTGTATCATAATTGTGCATGACTTTATTTATGAGCTAAATAAATGAATGAAAAAAAAAAGAAGGGACTTTGAGAGCCCATCCCACGTGAAGGGATGTTTTCATCAGGGACACATGGGGGAGGACCTAGGCCTGGCCCAGGATGATGTTGTGGAATTTGAGGAGCCCCTGTGGAGGGCTCTACCCTCTATGGGGAGTGGAGGGGGGAAGGGGATAGTGGGGGATTGGTGGGGGGGAGGGAGAAGGGATTGACATGTGAAATTACAATTTGTAAAAATTAAATAAAAATAAAGAAAGAAAGAAAGAAAGAAAAAAGAAAAAAAAGATGAAAGCCATCAGGGATTCCTAAGGAGTTACACTGAGTCATGTCACTAGCACTGTAAAGACACTAATTAGTCAAGAATTAGAAAATGTTACTGGTGTCTAGCAATCTGAAACAAAATTTAGGATCTTCCTTTTATCACAAGTGTGACTCAGGATAGCTTCCCAAATCCTCTATTTCATCCATTTTCAACCTTCCTGTCTTTGCCCTGAGCTGATATTTCATTTCCTTCTGTAGTTTCACCTTTTCCAGAATATCTTATTTTAAATGACTAATTAAATATTAGACTCCTTCCTCTTTATCCACACCCTGTAAAATCAAGAGCCAAAACTGTATGCCTCTGGTTATTAACCAAAAGATTGAGATCATCACTGTATCTCTGACTGGTAGAGATTTATTATTCATAACTCCTCTGAGGTCATTAATAGATAACCATCTAAACATTGAAAGATACTATCTTGCTGGAAAATTTCACATAAAAGATTAGCCTTATCTTCTACCCTAAGAGCCAATCTAAAGGAGCTTATCAAACATCTGGCTAGAATAAAACATCCTTCAGTGAAAGCTGTCTCTTCTCGAGGCATTAGTAAAGCAATATAAAGCCTATATAAAATGTTGGTGAACATGATGACCCCTTTGCCCTTTGCTCACTTTCAGCCCTCAAGTGTGTGTGAGAGTACTCTACTCCAGAAGTGTTCCTTTTGCCGAAGTCACTCTCACCTTCGAAAGTGCTAGTTTTCTCTGTAGTAAACACTATCTTCTATTAAGTGCTTTTTGTGGTTCACCTAAATTCTTTTAAACGATATCAGGAGTACCAAAGAGCCAAGGGACGTCCTGAACAAGATTATGCTTTTCAAGAGTAGAGATTCCTTTGGATTTGATATAGGGAAATGTTAAGATGGGTTCAAGATGAAATATCCTCTAGATATATAGAAGAGAGCTCTCTAAGCATAGAGAGAAATGGTTTCCAAGCTTAGAGATGAAGAGGTATACTATCTTTAGCAGATACTAGATAGAATATAAGGTTATAGTTTACGAAATTAATCCTCTTGATCTACTTTACTTTGTGGTTTCTTAAGTGTTAAGTAGCTTAGGGAAAATACTAAATGTGGTTAAGATGTGCCTCAATTCAGGCAGAATCTGTGATCTAACAAGTCCTATGAAATTATAATATGTAATCTTTTCAGACTCTTTTATTTTCAAAGAATACTGCATATAAGGTCTAGCAGTGTCTTTTCACATTTTGTTAGCTTATTTCTTTATCAATCACGGGCTAAGTTTTGATAATAAGAATGCTCTGTTGTTCATTTATTGACACGCCTTTAAACAGGATATGTTTTTTCCTCTAATTTTTGACTGATTATGAATAAACCTGATAAAAATACTTTTGGTTTTATGTGAATATAAATTTTCAAATCAAGTAGATAATGCATGGGATCATAATTGGGCTGTAGGATGCTATGACTATGCTTAACTTTATAAAAAAATATTCTGTAAAATTGTATTCTAAGTTGTCTGCATTTTTTGTTTTCTTATCAGTCATTAGCTCTCATCTACATCTTATTCAGCTATTTAAATCTGTCAGCCCATTTTGATTTTCATTCTTTTTAGTAGGTATGAAGTATTATCATGTTGTTGTTTAATTTGCATTTCCCTAATGAAAAATGACATTGAAGATCTTTTGAATACTTATTTGTCATCAGTGTATCTTCTTTGGTAATGTTGTAATATTTATATAATGAATGTTAGTCATGTTTATTTCCATATTCCCCTTTCTTAACCTCTACTCTCCTACTGAAACTCTTTCCTATAAAGTCCTATCCAAACTTTCATGGTTTCTTTGTGTGTGTGACTCACTGTATTTAATAAATCTCTTTCCAGAACACATGTGGGAGGTAATTTTTTTAGAATCTATGGCAAGGCTGAAACTTTTAGTATTATTTTTTTCCTTCTCATTCTCGTAGCACCCTCCCCCCTCTTCCCATGTTCTCAATTTGCTCAGGGGGTGGTGACCCTTTCCCCTTCTTCAGGGGACAAAGTTTGTCTGTGTTAGGGTCCTCCTTGTTTACTAGCTTCTCTGGCAGTGTGGATTGTAGGATGGTAATCCCTTACTCTATGTCTAAAATCCACATATGAGTGAGTACATATCAGGTTTGTCTTTTTGTGACTGGGTTACCTCACTCAGAATGATTTCTTCTAGATCCACCCATTTTCCTGCAAATTTCAATATTCCATTGTTTTCTTTTTTTCTGCTGAGTAGTACTCCATTGTGTGAATGTACCACATTTTCTCTATCCATTCTTCCATTGAGAGGCACCTAGGCTACTTCCAATTTCTAGCTATTACAAATAGTGCTGTTATGAACATCATTGAACATATGTCCTTGTTATATGAATGTGCTTCTTTTGGGTATATGCTTAAGAGTGGAATTGCTGGATCTTGTGGTAGACTCATTCCCATTTTCTTGAGGAGTTGCCATATGGAATTCCAAAGTGGCTGTACAAGTTGGCATTCCCACCAGCAGTGGAGGAGTGTTCCCCTTTCTCCACATCCTCTCCAACACGAACTGTCATTGGTGTTTTGATTTTAGCCATTCTGTCAGGAGTAAGATGGTATCTCAGAGTTGTTTTGATTTGCATTTCCCTGATGACTAAGGATGTTGAACACTTTTCTATGTGTCTTTCAGCCATTTTAGATTCCTCTATTGAGAATTGTCTGTTTAGTTTTTTACCCCACTTTTTAATTGGGTTGTTTGGTGTTTGGGAGACTAGCTTCTTGAGTTCTTTGTATATTTTGGAGATCAGCCCTCTTTCAGATGTGGGGTTGGTGAATATCTTTTCCCAGTCTGTGGGTTGTCGTTTTATCTTGATGACAGTCTCTCTTGCCTTACAGAAGCTTCTCAGTTTCAGGAGGTCCCATTTATCAATTGTTGACCTCAGTGTCTGTGCTATTGGTGTAATGTTCAGGAAGCAGTCTCCTGTACCAATTAACTCAAGTGTATTTCCCACTTCGTCTTCTAATAGGTTCAGTGTAGCTGGATTTATTTTGAGATCTTTGATCCATTTTGACTTAAGTTTTGTGCAAGGTGATAGGCTTGGGTCTAACTGCAGTCTTCTACATGTCTGCAACCAGTTATGCCAGCACCATTTGTTGCAGATGTTCTCTTTGTTCCATCGTATAAATTTGGGTTGTTTGTCAAAAATCAGGTGTTCATAGGTTTGTGCATTGAATCTATAGATTGCTTTTGGCAAGATTGCCATTTTTACCATGTTAATCCTACCTATCCAAGAGCATGGGAGATCTTTCCATTTTCTGGTATCTTCTTATTTTCGTTCTTTGGAGACTCAAAATTCTTATGGTACAGGTCTTTCACATTTTAGGTTAGTGTTACCCCAAGATATTTTATGTTGTTTGTGGCAATTGTAAAGGGTGATGTTTCTCTGATTTCTTTCTTCACCAATATATCATCGGTGTATAGTAGGGCTATGGATTTTTTTGAGTTAATCTTGTAACCTGCCACTTTGCTGAAGGTGTTTATCAGCTGTAGGAGTTCCCTGGTAGAGTTTTTCGGGTCACTAATGTAGACTATCATATCATCTGCAAATAGTGAGAGTTTGACTTCTTCCTTTCCAATTTGTATTGCCTTGATCTCCTCTTTCTGTGGGAGGTAATTTACTGGACCATGAGCAACTGACCATTTGCTAGACCACTCAAAAAATAATGACACACACTCCTCCATAACAAACGCTTGCCAAAAAATAGGCCCTCAATGAAAGGTGGGGCTTATAGAGTTTGGCATTTTCTGATGAATTTTATACCCATATTAATATTCCATAATAAAACACACATTCCATGAAACAATGCCTGGTGTAGTTTATAAATGTCAAAATTCTCTGGAATGACACTTGTGTTAGAATGCTGGTGATGTCAATCTTCTGAATGTTTTACATTGATAACAGGTACATTGAGTTCTTGAATACAATAACTGTGTGATGTATAAGAAACACCTTGTGCTAAACATTGACCCATCCTTTGAATCTCACACTCTTTCTGCTCTATCATCTACAATGTTAGCTGATGCATAGAGGGTGATAAAACTGTCACATTTAGTGACAACTACTCTATCAACACTTATTCTTTACACTTTGGCCTCTTACAAGTTTCTGCATTAAATGCTACCCACTGTAGGAGTAAACTTACCAGACACATATGAGTATTTAGAAAGCAATTTCAGATCATGTGTATTTATCCAAGAAACACTAGTGTATTCCCACCCAAAAGACTAAGATATCCTCAACCACAATCTGTACAGATTTTTTGTCACATTTACAGACAGAACTGGTCATCAGTTCTTTCCTGTGGAGTAAAACTCAAATCCAATCCTAAATTTTTATACACATAAGAATCTGTCTTTATTTTTGGCATCTTAGTTATGGTTACTGATTTGAGAGATAGGAAATCAGTATGTGAAAACCAATTAATAAGTTCATAGGATCTTAATAACATTGTCCAGTATCTGGATTCAGTATGTACTAAATGCAAATCTTGTAGCTCTCATGTTTGGCAGCAAGGAATTGGGCAATGACTCATTAGTGGTAGAACACATGGGCAATTTATTAGGAATAGAAACAGTTCCAAAGGATAAAGTGGCAGAGTATTTAAAATGTTTAACATCTCAACTGCAAATCGGAACTGTTGTGGTCATTTCCATAGTGTGAATTCTCTGCCTCATTTGCATGGTGCAGGCTTTCTTGTGTGATTCTACATAAAATTTCATATATCATATATCTATTTAGCAATCTGAAATGTTAGCCCAGGGTCATTTATTTTAGTATTGTAATGATTCACAAGTTATCTTTTGGTACACTGTGGGTTATCTGTGCTTTTTCCATGGGTTTCAAGCAGTTGTAGTTGACTTGGTAACTGGAGAAAGGAGGAAAGTATTAGTATTTTGATGCTTCAGCCTTCCTCCTTGCCAATAGTCATTTTCTACAGTGATAATTTTGTGGCTTTTTTGTAAGATCTGTTGAACCTCATTTCCTATGTTATTGTTGAGCCAAAAATTCCAATTTGGTAGCACTGAGAGATAGAATTGACTCACTTCTTAGAAACTCCATAATGCATAACATGAAGGCTGTAGCAATTACCATTTCCCTCAGTAGTGAATAATGTTGTCTTGATTTGTATTGTCTTAACTGCACTTACTATTCTTTGTCTCTGTGTTAATAGTCATTTCAAAAAATTGTAAGGTAATATATTATTGTATTTTAATTCACAGTGCCTCATAGATCCTTTAGTTTCTGTTCAAGCTTCTAATATTTTTACCCTTTGCATTCATAAATATTTACAATAATGAAACAGCCTTTAAGAGATTAATATTTTACTATCTTTAATCAAGCTTATTGCTGAGCATTCATTTACACCTGGGAAAACATTGGTTTTTGTTTTGTTTTTGTTGTGTTTCTGTTTGTTTGTTTTTTTGAGACATGGTTTCTCTGCATACACTTGGCTGTCCTAAAACTTGCATTGTAGATAAGGCTGTTCTCAAACTCAGAAGTCTGCCTGCCTCTGACTCTTTTGTGATAGGATTAAAGGTGTGTCCCACCATTATCCAAGCCTGGGTACACTATATTTGACACCATAATTTATTTTATTTTCTGTTATAATTTTTATATTTGTGAATATTCTCACTTTTTAACATATATATATATATATATATATATATATATATATATATTAAATGTTTTCTTTAGTTCTTGGTCCATATGTTCTGAATGGATTTGCATGGGGGTTTTTTGGTATACTTAGGAGAGAGGTTTCAGAGTCAGTTTATCTACTGAACAAGTATATTTTCCAGAATTTGTTTCAGTTTTAGCCCCCCCTCTCTCTCTCTCTGTGTGTGTGTGTGTGTGTCTGTGTGTGTGTGTTTAAGTGTGTTTGTGTGTGCATGCGTGTATGTGCATGAACTTACATATACATACATGTGTGTGATTGGATTATGTCCTGGAACTTGCTATGTAGACCAGACTGGCGTTGAAAGCACAGAGAACTGATTCCCTCCCTAGTACTGGCACTAAATCTGTGGGCAACCATGCTCATGAAAAAGTTAAATACCTGAGTGAATGGCTTCTTTCTCCAATTTTGGCAAACTGACTCTTTGACCCAAGTATTCTTCAGTATTATTTTAAACAGGATGAGCTTGAAAGGAAAACTGAATGCTTTCTATGGCCCATTCTAACATTACTGTAGTTTTCTGTAATATTAAAAAATCTCCATTGTCATTATTTCAATATGTTATATGTCTTTGTGGTAAATTTTCACTTTTTGGGTGATAATGATATATGGTCAAACTTTTAAATGTTGAAATCTGTGTATGTGTGGTAGGGGTCATTAGCCACAGTGCTTTCCAAAGACAATAAAAATGAAGTCCTTAATGAGTAGTTTCTAAATATAAATATTATACATATATATTTCCAAAGATAATAACAATGTAATATATATATATATATATATATATATATATATATATATTCAGACTTATCCCTGAAACTTTTTTGCCTTCTAGGTTTGTGATGGTAGTTGTAGTCTCTCAGTTGATGCCTGTGACATTAAAATACCATCAACATTAGACATTAAGAAGAACCTCAAGATGAGACCATTAAATCAAAATTTTTTCTAACACAAAATAGCATGATGTCAATGAACATCTTTTCTTTTTGCAATACCCAGCCTCTGGAATTTCATTTCAACAACAGAAAACAGAATATAGATTCTTACAAATAAAACACAGAGGATTTAAAATGTTTTAATGTCTGCTAAATTCTGACTTGGAGACTTTAATTTTTCAGTATCTTCACTCAAAATCTCTTGCTTCAAATGTCATTGTTTCTTTGTCTCACAGTCATTTTTAAGCATAGTATTTGCCTTGTATTACTATTTCAGTGCCTGAACTCCAGTATAAGCAGAACAGAGAGAAGCCCTCAGGCAGCTGTCAAGCATTTCAGAACACTAGAAATAGTATGTCCTCTGCTCCTTGTAGTTTTAGTGAGGGAACGTCACTGAGTTGTGAGTTTTTATGTATATAGGCCATCCTGTGCTATCAAAGGAATTAAAAAATGATGAACAAAAACATGGAAACTCTCCTAGTGCTTAGAAAGCTGTTATGGTTGTAGTTTTTTTTGTTTTATTTTCATGTCTGTATTTTATTGGATGCTCATAGTTTTAATGCATACTTGATTGTTTTCTAGAGTTCCACCAAGATTATTTTTACTATGGTTGCTGTAATGTTTTATATATCAATAGTAGAACATATTATCAGAACATCTAATGTCACTGTTAAATTTGTTTTATGATTACAAATGTTACATAACTTAAAGAAAATCTGCATTGAAATTTTCTACATTGGAAGTAAACTTTTAATTTTTGCTTGCAGTTATGTATCAACCTTGTAATTGATGTTTATTTGACATTACTAGAAATATACATAATTGGAATTGCCATATTATCTTGGTGGACTGAATATTATGTCATTACATAATTAACCAAATTTACCTATTGTGTTATGATTTACTGGTTTTTATTTTTTGAAGTCTGTATTTGTCTGAATATGTTCAAAATTATGTACTTGTTTCTTCACAGGACAGAGAGGGTGTTGGGTAATCTCTACTGCAGTTCCAAGTGTATATAAACTTCCTGGATGTAATATGCTAGGAACATAGGTCACCTGAAAGAAGAGTAAGTGCTCTTAACCACAGAGTCATCTCTCCAACGTTTCCTAATGTTTTAATGCAAGCATGTCATTAGCATAAAAATGATAAACATTATTTCAATTATTGTTTCATTTTAAGACATAAAAGATTGGTTTTTATTACTGATATTTTTCTACTATTCTGAGTATTACATAACTTGTATGACTGTCTTCTAAATGAAAATTTGGAGTATTTATGATATAGTTCATCTTTATTACACACACAAATGCACATATGGGTGTGCATGCATATACAAAGAAATAAGCATGGCTTTCTCTAACAAATATCCAAGCCTTGTTTATACTGAAATATTATGTTATATATTTTCATGCTCTTAATTTGTCAGTACCCTCACCCTCACTATAATAGCCCTTATCTTTAATATGCTGTAATGTTATAGTCATTTCAGGTAATCCTTAGCATGATCATTTCTTCTTCTTAAATTTAACACAATATATTTTATAATGTAAAGTTATAAAGTTATTTGACTTAATTACTTTGCCTTTTGCTCAAAATAATTCTCTTTAACTGTTATTGTTTTCATAGGTCTTCCAAAACATTCATTCATTAAGATTTATTATTTTTATGTAGGAGTGTTTTGCCTGCATGTGCACCCTGTGTTTATTTGGTGCCTGCAGAGGTCTAATTCCCTGAACCCAGAGGTAGGAACTGATATTGGTGCTGGGAACTAAACCTGTGTACCCTGCAATCTCAATAAGTACTCTTGACTAGGAAGCAATTTCTCCAAACCCCCAAGTAGTAGTTAGCATACTTTCATTGCAAATATTTTGATATCTTCATCACTGTGTCATAGGGGTTAATGTTTTATAGCTCTCACTATTCAGTTTTGAAAATGTTACTATTTCTTAATTGTTAGGAATTTTGTTTTATATTTGCTAATTCTTTGTCACTTTTACTATAAGGGATTTTGCAAACTATATTTACTAACCCTGCAACTTATTTTTCATCTGTAGTTATCCCACTCTTTATGCCATGAATTTATTGTCATTATAAAGATTACTTCTCATGATTAAAATGATTATGGACACTTGAAAGTTCATGTCACTCACTAAAATTGTACTATATAATTCTAACCATACATATGGTTTATTATTCATTTTCATAATCATTTATAACAGGTATTATCATTATACCCAAGTGTTACTACCATCATATGCATACTTAAATTATTTCCTTTAAATTTACTGTATTTCTCAGTTCTATATTTTGGCATGTAACTAAAAATTCACATCATACAACAAAGTTTAGTTAGACTATAATCCATTTCCCCACATTTTCCCTCCAGTATTAAACTCTAAAAGAAGCAAGGGTGGACCTTTTAGTGAGGAGTCCCTGGTACAGACGAATGATTTCCAGGTCTTCCTGTTTTATATAGTTCCCTCCAAGCAATTCTTGAAGTCAAGGCCTAGCCTTTAGAACCTAAGAGGAAAGCTCTATTGGAGGAGGTATGCCCTGGATCAGCAGTTGACAAAAAGAAAGAAAAAAAAATACAAAGAAACCCAATGGGACAAATACATACCAGACCTGACCTAGTTTTCTACCAGCCTTTCACTATGCCTAGTTTATACATTTTTAAAGAATTTTAAAAAATATAAGAATAGTGTTTGTAAGAGACCTCTGTCGACACAAAATCTGAAGTACTTACTGTGTAGCTTTTCCCTAAAAAGTTTCCTAAGCTATGTCCTAGATAATAATCACATAGCTTTAAGAGGCTGAAAAAGAAAAGGAGTGCACATGGTGTCTGATCAGACTTCTTGGAAGAAAGCACTGGACTTACCTTGCTTGGCAAGTTGTCTGATGCTCAACTTCTTTCCTAAACCAGCACCTGAATATACATGGTACACATACAGAAACTCAGAATCTCTCTCTCTCTCTCTCTCTCTCTCTCTCTCTCTCTCTCTCTCTCTCTCTCTCTCTCTCTCACACACACACACACACACACACACACACACATAAATCTTTTTTTAAAATTGAGGTTAGAAGATAAATTCTACTATCAGATATGTATGTGTTTATTTTTTTCTGCTTAACTGTACAAGAACACCTCACTTAATCTTATATAGCTCTCAGACAGTAGTTTTGATATAGGCTCCAATTTTTAAGCATTTGAATAAATGACAACAGATTTCCTGGATCTCCAGTTTTCATAACTCAGACCATGGATTATCTCATACTCCACAATCTCATGAAAGAAGTTCTCCTAACAATTCAAAAATTCGTTGGTAGGTAGACATTGCTATATATGCACATATTTATCAGTGAATAAGCATTCATATGTGTGCAAGTGTGTATGTGTTTGTTTATAATGGTATGTGTAAATATATACCCAATGATTGATTTGTGTCTCTGGAAAAGACTGACAAATACAGAATTTGATATCAACAGTGAGTCTACTTACAAACTGATTTGAAAATCAGTCTTTCACCTACATGGATGTATTTGTAGCATATGGATATAGTGCTTGTGGAGATTGGAAGAGGCCTTTGCATCACCTGGATCTGTGTTTGCAGGCAGATGTTAGCTGCTGTGTGGGAAGTGTGAATCAAGAATGTGTCTCCTGCAAGTACAGCACCTGGTTTTAAACAGTGTGTGGCTACTGCTGAAGTGAGACAATTGTGAGAGAGTGATTTTGTAGTTTAGGAAAAGCACATGTAGAATAACCCTGATGACACTAGCAGCACTGAGCCCAAAATTCTAATTCTCTCCACTTCCTAGAAAACACTTTAACTAAAAATCATTTACCCTATACTAAATTCCAACAATGAACATAATGCAAGCCTTAATTTTTCATCTTTTTCATTTATTTTGCACATAGGCATATTAATCACTCTAAAACTATCAAAGTAGAGAATTACATTAACTAATCTATCTTAAGATTGATGACTCAACCTCTTCAGGACTCATGAAACAAAGACAACACTAACCAAAATAATCTTGTTGATATCTTTTCAGAGTGTGCTTTTCTAGATCCCTCAAAGATAATCAGAGTTACTGTAGATTCCAGAAAAACAGAATTGGTTAGGATATACCATTCGGCAGTGAAGGTAATTACCCATGGTTTATTAGACTCCATACTAGAGTAATGGAATTTTTTTCTTGAGAATCAGCTTGCCTACTTACACAGTAAAGGCATGAGCCCTTAAAGACCAACTGCATAACCAAAACAGAAACAATGTAAGACCACAACTCAAATTAGGACTGCGTAATTGTGCCTATCTGTTGCTATTTCCCCAAATTCTTAACCCTTTTAAACCTAAAACTTACTGTTGTCCTCTGAAGATGAACATCAGCTTACTGGACATGAATTAATCCTCTTTTTTTTATTTTTCACCATGATTGTCCTATTTCATCAGCATTTTGAAATAGGTAATTGAGACTAGCCTATTGGGGATAGAGCTGGGAATCTTATATTAGTGGTCCGGTTATAGTTCTAGAAGTACTAAATGTAAAATATTAACACTATGAATAGATTTGTGTGTTTCTGGATTTGCTGTCAATTAATATATTTGTATGTATGTGCACTATATGTGTGTTTGTATGTGTTGGACTATTTACAGTAATAAAGGCAAAAGTGATACTCCATTTGTTGAACTCATTACAGAGATATGTAAATTATTAATTATGCTAATTATAAAAAAACACCAGAATAAAAGAAATGAAGGAAGGTGTAAGTCACTTAAGTTTGAAGAATATAGCC
This sequence comes from Cricetulus griseus, assembly GCF_003668045.3. NCBI lineage: Eukaryota > Metazoa > Chordata > Mammalia > Rodentia > Cricetidae > Cricetulus > Cricetulus griseus. Next base: position 55,019,913 of record NC_048604.1, read on the forward strand.
TGGCTTTTTGTAAACAAAGCTTTAGCTATATGGGAAGTTTAAACATTTGTATAAAAGTCATACATGTTTGGGGAAATAAAATATTTGAATGACTTTTTGCAAACATAATTTTAACAATGATTCATAGAAAAGATTAATATTTATTGTTTCTCAAAATAATGTGTTTTTTGACATAGAAGAATGAATAACAGAATTTTCCTGAAAAAGAATCCTTAAATTTATTTTAATCACATTCTTACTCAAATGCATATGTTTTGAATATTTGCAGAAAAATGAATGTGTCTTAAAAGACAAATTTTAAACATTACAGCTTGCATGAGCCTCTTGAACATACATTAAAAACAGGTGTGAAGCATTTATAATCATAAGCCAATGTGTGAATCATTTATAATCATCCATGGTAGTCTACCATTCAGTCCCACCTTCACCATAAAATAAATTTAACACTTAAATCTGCTTCAAATAACAAAACTGCTACACGAAGTATAGTATGTTTTCTTAGTTGGTCTGTGTTAATGAATTTAGTACAATCTAAATTTCTGTATCCTCTTTTAATATCTGACATATTTCCTTGAAATTCTGTTGTATGTAAATTATAATATTCAGGTAGCTTTTTTGAGTGTAGTATAGCCATTCAGGGATATATATATATATATATATATATATATATATATATATATTATATATATATATAATCTTTCATTTCAGAGATGTGCCTAGTCAAATTTGAGTCTAGACCCAAGGATGCATCATGGCCATGGGTCTCACCATGAATCCCAAAGTCGGTTTGTATCATCTCACATAGCAATTGTCTCAGGGGGAATCATTGGAGTTTTTCAGAATACACAGAATTTATTTTCATAGATAAAGCTAATAAAATAAGTGTCACTACAAGTAGGTAGGATATTCCTCTAAGGGTGGTGGGCATGTGTTCTTGCCTTATTTGCAATAAGCATTTCTATTTGGATTTTAAAGAAGGAAGGTGGATCTTAGAAAACAAGAATGGTTTATCTCAACATAACAAGATGACAATTCCTACTAGAGGCCCTATAGCATATATAATTTTATTGCATATTAAAATGAAAAAAAATTCTTTGGTACCTAATAGCAGCTTCTCCAAATGTGTTCATATAATCCACCAGGAAATGTTTGATCTAATTTAGCACAGCCAAAAATACATCACAGTTCTCCATCTCAAAGGTATAGCACTTTCTAGTTATATGCCTTAAATTTAATACATAAATCTTAATGGAGTTTCTTCAACCAAGAATTTTCCATTTTACCAATAACATTACAATAGTTTTTCAAAATGAATAAGATTAGAAACCACTCTCAACATAATTACAAACTATTTATGTATTGTAGAGCTGGAGATATGATTCAGGTTAAGAGGACTACTCTTACAGAAAAATGGGTTTCAATTCTCAGCACCCACATAGTTGCTAACTAATGTCTGTTACTCTAATTCCAAGGCATGCTACATCCCCTTCTGTTCTCCACAGCCACTAGGCATGCATATTGTTCACAGACATATTGCAGTCCACACAGGCATACACATAAAAAACTAAATACATATTGCAAAAAGATTTTCATATTAAGGTGGGACAAAATCAGTCTAAAATTCAGCCTTCTATCTCAATGAAATGTTTACAATTTTGGTGTTATGCAGCATGCCAATATATGCATTCTAAGATAACTGATAACCTTGCTCTACTTAGTCTTTCTACAACTACATAGTAGGAAAATAATCCTAGTAGATCTCTTTGATTCTTAAAGACAATTCATTCCTGCCATTGTTATTCAACAGTTTATAGAAGATCCCAGCATAAGATAAAGCACGGTAGTACATTTGGGTTTAAGTATAATTTCTCAATTTCTTGGATTGTTCAATCCAGTAGAACTAATGACATCTCAGCATCAGTGGCATATGTGAATGACTTTAGTGATTGATCACAGGCTAACTCTCTGAGATAAATTATCTCTTTTTGGAAAATAAATTTTTTGCTTGATACCTCGCCTTAATGGATATGAATCCCATGATTAGCAATCCTCATGCAACCTGATATGCCCATCATGAACTGGATGTTATTATGTCTTTAAACATAAGAAAAAATACTTGTACAGGCTGGTGAAGGCTTTAAATGCACAAATAATTTATATGAATAAATGTCTCAAATGCTCATTTTCCTGACTCCTGCTGTGTCAAGTTTCCCTCCCAGGACACATCTATGGTGGTTTGAAAGAAGAAAAATGAATTGCCTTGTTTACAGATAATATCTTTTAATATAGCAGCATAACCCAAAAGTTTGTGATTACATCTCTATAACCACTTTAAGTGATGTACTCCAAGGGAAGAAGAAAAAAGGATGCACTATTTCACATTACCTACTTTAATTATTTTCATGGAGGAGGTTGCACATATGCCATGACATGCACGTGGAAGTCATACAACAACTTCTGTGGGTGGGTTTTCTTCTCCTACCACATAAATCCTTAGAATGAAATTCAGATCATCAGACATCACACAAAATATCTTTATCCATTTAGTATTCTAACTAACCCCCAAAGGAATATTTAAGTATTGAGTACAATTATTTTGAGTTTTTAGTTTTGAATACTATTATCACTTATTTATTTTTCTTACAACAAAATTATTTAGAGATATAAAATTATTATTTAATTATATGTAAATTTACTATATGACTAGTTGACTAGGAACTTGAAACAAAACAAAATTACACAAAGATTGACAAAGAATTGGGACATTGTTATGTGATTAAACTATTACAGTGAACAAGCAGTATGAAAATATTTCACTTCTGGGTGAATGATGACTCAAGAAAATCTTGATAGCAGTGGTTATTTTGTAAGCAGAGGGAACTTTTAACTGATTAAAAAAATAAAATGCATGTTTAATGAATGGATACAACTCAATTTGCTTTTATATAAACCCTTGATATTATCTAATGCATCCACAAAATAAGTCGTTATGGTAAAAAAGACAAATATGTGAACTTTGTGTTAGTTAGTCTTCTTGTTGATATAACAAAGTGACTTACAGAACTTTAAAAGAAATTATTTTGGCTCACAGTTGCCAGGGATATTATAACATGTTGTGGAAGTCACAGAAACAGGAGCTTGAGGTGGTTGATCATATAGCATCTACAGTCAGGAAGTAGATAGTTATGAATGCTAGTGGATAGCTTACTTTCTCCTTTTGATGTAGCATGGGAATTTCAAAACATGAGAAGATACAATCCACAATTTATAGGGTGGTCTTACTATCTCAGTTAATTTAGCACCTTTAAGATTCCAAATACACATGATCACAGGTTTTTCTAATGAACAGCTGTAGATCTTTTCATGTTGTTAAGTATTAATACCCATCACACTAAGAAATGGAGACTTGTACTTATCAGAAATTATTTGTCTACTGAGTTGACCAAGATCACATTCTGGCATCAGAAGAAAGCAGGCCTGAGCTCCTAGTGGATTAATTTTTGTGTAACCTACAGTCTGAAATCTGGAGACATGTATCATCTGTACATAAAGCGGCAGTCTTTATTTCTTATTGTAACTGATACTTACTCTGGAAAGAGATTACACTTCTGGGTAATGTGAGAATTTACAGAATGTCATATCTAATAGAATTGTGGTGCAATGGGGATACCAGGAAAGAAATAACCCAATTGAACTTGAAATGACAGCTATCACTCAGCCACATGGGACTGTTTACACTTCTACACCAATAGACAAATTAAAAATGGAAATACAAAGTGGAATGTGGTGATTCTAATTATCTAGTGATATCAAACATAGATTCTATGATATGTCTGAGAAAGAACAAGTCTATAATAGAAGAGATTCTTTTTATTATTTTTTAAATTAATAATAAGCTTGCTTTACATGTTAATACACACTCCATTCCCCTCCCCTTCTCTCCACCCCCCATCAACCTCCCAAGTCACTTCACAATTCCCCCTTTGCTCCTCAGGGAGGGTGAGGCCATTCATGTGGGATCTGCAATGTCTGTCGTATTATCCCAGGTATGGACTAGATCCTCCTCCATGTTTCCAGAATGATAAAGCATCCCTCCATGTGGAATTGGCTCCCAAAGTCAATTTGTGCACCAGGGATAAACACTGATTTACTACCTGAGGCCCCATAGATTGCCTGCCTAGGCCTCCTTACTGACACCCATGCTGAACCTCTTAGAAGAGAAAGTGGGAAGTACCCTTGAACGAATTTGTACAGTGGACCACTTCTTGAACATAACACCAGTAGCACAGACACTGAGATCCACAATTAATAAATAGGACCTCCTGAACTTGGGAAGCATCTGTAAGGCAAAGGACACAGTCACCAAGACAAAATGGAAGCCCACAGAATGGGAAAAGATATTCACTAAACCATATCTGACAGAGGAGTGATCTTCAAAATCTACAAAGAACTCAAGAAGCTAATACCCAAACATCAAATAATTCAATTAAAAATTGGGGTACAGAACTAAATAAGGAATTCTCAATAGAGGAATCAACATCCTTAGCCATCAAGAAAATGCAAATCAAAACAATTCTGAGATATCATCTCACACATGTTAGAATGGCTAAAATAAAAAATACCAATGACAGTTTATGCTGGAGAGGATGTGGAGAAAGGGGAACACTCTTCCACTGCTGGTGGGAGTGCCAACTCATACAGCTACTTTGGAAATCAGTATTGTGTTTCCTCAGGAAAATGGGAATCAGTCTACCACAAGATCCAGCAATTCCACTCTTAGGCATATAACCAAAAGAAGCACATTCATACAATAAGGACATCTGTTCAACTATGTTCATAGCCACTTCATTGGTAATAGCCAGAACCTGGAAGCAACCTAGATGTCCCTCAACTGAAGAATGGATAGAGAAAATGTGGTACATTTACACAATAGAAGAGATCCTTTAAGGCCCTTTTGCATTCATAGCCAATGGAAAACTCAATGAATCTGAGCAAGACTATTAACACAGTCTTAGTTAAGTTTCTTTGGCTGGGACAAATATTGTGGCCAAAGTCAACTTTGTGAGGAAAAGTTTTAATTGGTTTATATATTCTGAGAGACATACCAGTCATCATATGATCCCAGGAAGTGATGTAGCTGGCAGAAACTGCCACTAGCTAACCATAGAAATCTGGAGGTCTGTACAGACAGGAAGGAAGTGACATAGCTGGGCAAAATCAGGATATGAGTAAGGGACAAACAGGAAATCACTCACTTCTCTGGAGAGATGCTGAGCCTTCATCATGTAGCAGGAGTTTCAGGTCTGGTAAGCCAAGAGCACGTGGAAATACCTAGATTAGTAGTTGCGGGTTAATAATTTAAGACAGAGATAGCTAATCAGAAACCCAAGCTAATGGCTGACAGTTTCATATTTAATATAGCATCTGTGTGCTTCTTTGGGGGTGAGAAGGGTGGCAGGACCACCCAGGCCAAAGAAAACTTCATGTTACAATGATCAGTTAAAAAAAATTGATTTTTGCGTTTGAATGTTCTTAATGCATTTTTAAGTTTGTCTGTCCATATACCGTTATTTTCCTTTCATTTTCTTTGCTTCTTACAAAAATATAGCATTACAATATTATATTGCATACAACATAGCATTATAGTTCTGCTAATTATTTACATTAGGGCATGAGAAACTCTCCTCTTTGAAAGCAATCAGTATATTCCATTGTACATTTACATAAAATAGATTTATCGCTACACAGAATTGCAGCCTTGGTATTGTCTTTATTTAAAAATTAATTTGTAAATATTGTAAATAAACATGAATATAGGAACAAACTGGACAATCATTACAACAGTTACGATTAGTTTTTTTTTTTTTTTTTTTTTTTTTTTTTTGTCTTTCAAAACAGGGTGTCTCTGTGTAGCTTTGGAGCCTATCCTGGCACTCGCTCTGGAGACCAGGTTGGCCTCGAACTCACAGAGATCCACCTGCCTCTGCCTCCTGAGTTCTGGGATTAATGTCCTGTGCCACCAACACCCAGCCACTTATGATTATTTTTATGTATCATCTTGATTGAATATGAAGTGGTTCTAAAACTGTTATTTCTGGGTGTTTTTGTAAAGTAGCTTGTTTATTACCTTAACGTTTATAATGGCTCTGTGAAATATCTTCCCTTCTTCAATCTAGACAGATATCTTCCCACCTGTTCAGAGACTGACTGGAATACAAGATGGGATGACATAATTCATGTTGCTTTTCTCCTTCCCTCAATCTAAACATCCCTCACTTTTCCCATCCCTCATACATTTTCTTTGCATCCTTTTTGTTGTTTTACTTTGCTCTTTGGACCCAAATTGATTATTTTCAGCTATCCTTGGGGTTATCTTCTATATGTTGGAACTTCTAAGCCTCAGTTGTCATGTTTACCAATTCTTTTCAGGAGAATTCTTATACATATGTAGACATATGACAGTAGAACACAAAGGTAGATATATACATAACTATATCTCATTTATTCCATTTCTTTACATAATAGAGGCATATGAATGCCTTTTTTAAAATACATTATTTGATACCACTTTCTTCAGACACCTTTTTCTGAATTCTTATATATTAAACTAAAAAAAAAGGTCTAATACCATTCTAGTGGGACACATATTTTTTATAAAAGTATTAATGTTATTCACCTATATTTTATCTATTTATTTGTGTGTGTGTGTGTGTGTGTGTGTGTGTGTGTGTGTGTGTGTGTGTGTGTTTGTATGTGTGCATGTGCTTTCCACGCTGTGCATGTGAAAAATCAAAGGACAATTGGCAAAAGTTGGTTTTCTCCTTCCACCGTGTACATTCTTGTGAGTCAAATTCATCTTATCAGACATTTTGGACAGTGTCTTTAAATATAGCACATTCACTGGACCATGTGACTGAAATTTCTGGAAAAAATCTCACAAGAGCGAGGTGCGGATATCTCTAGCATGGATATGGTAATTGTACTCACATGGAAGTACTTTTGAAGCAACATTGCTATCTCTGATTAACATGGTGTGCAACTCTCTCAGGGCCTACAGAGATGGCTCTGCTTCATCTTGACTTAAGGTTGATCAAAGAGTTCAAAATTATCTTCCAAGGTTAAAGTCATAAGATCTAAAGTTCTAACTTGTGGCTACTGTAGGATGTTTGGTTTTGTTCATGGATGTTTATACTTGTTCTGAGGTGTGGTTACTCTTAACCCTCAAGACCAGATAATGAGAGATTTAATCTAAGGTGTGTTTACCAAATGTTCGGAGAATTAAGGAAGAAAGTCTGTTTCTTCCTTGTATCATGATAAATAGGTCTTTTGACATTTTCCCCTTAACTTGGTGCATTCAGTGTTTACTGGATTGCCCTCCTGACTCGATTCTGGGTTTCTCTCTTCTTTATTATTTTTACATGCTGTTTCTCAATCCACACTCCCCCTCTCATTTATGAACTGTGAAAGTTGGCTGGATCCAACCCACAAAGACAGGTTACTACACAACTCTATATTATCTGGCATTTTTTTTCTTTTCTGCTTGTATTCTCACTATGTAAGTTTAATTAACAATTCAAAATTCACTCAATCATGTGCTTTTTATATTTTGATTAATTTCTTGTTAGAGTTAATAATTTTTATTCTACAAAGCATAGGCAAACATGAAGGATTACTTTGAAAAGCAAAACTAATTAAATAACATTCTCTATATTATAACAAATAAGCAAAAATGGAAACAATAATTACATAACATATGTAATATGTATATCAAAGTAATAGTACTGTTAAGACATACATACATTATTAATTCCTTAAAGAATACAGCAGTGCTCAATTATCTCTGATGACTAGTATTTTAGGATTGTCATTTCAAATACTTATGAAGATCATCAAAACCAGAATATATATAAAGTAATAACTGTGGAGTTAATTTCTAATTTAAGAAATTAACAAAAGATTAAACAAAGCAGTATAGTTAATATAGCCATCAATATTTTAGTACTCTACTATTACCCAGGTTTGTGAATAGAGGGACCCAAAATTAAACACTCTAATCCTCAATCCTGACACATGAAAATATTTAATACTCTGTATGTTGGCTTACCATTCATTCTCAAACTACAGGACATGGTCCCTTTAGATGTTGAATGACCCTTTCACAGGGGTCAACTTTCAGATATCCTGCCTATCAGATATTTACATATTGATTTGTAACAGTAGCAAGATTACAGCTATGAAGTGGCAATGAAATAATTTTATGGTTCTGGGTCATAACAAGAGGAACTATATTAAAGGGTAACAGCACTAGGAAGGTTAAGAACCCCTGAATTATATAAAATATAGCGACTGGACAGTGGTATTAGCACAGCTGGTTGAGTACTAAACTTGTGTGATGAACAATTTTGGTTTAATCCATCAACATGTAAATTGGGCATTGTAGTGCCTAAAATCCCTGTATTCAAAGGGCAGGAGCAGAATCAGAAATGTAAGATCATCTTTTGTTGGGGGATTTTTGTTGGCTAGTAGAGGTCACAGTCTGTCACAGCCTAGCAGCTTTCTCTCTAATCTCTGCAATATGGAAAATCCCTCTTCAGCAAAGCTTTCTGGTTTCTACCTAGCCTTATCTGGAGGATGTTCCTGGAACTGGAGGACTGACCTTATATGAAATCTGTCTCTGAACAAGATGCCTGTCTCTAAAACCTGATAACTGACTTATATTTACCTTGAACCCTGACATAGATCTTTGCTGGAAGCCTCCCTTGCTGCACATAATAGGAGGCTTATGATAGGAGCATGTCTCTTAATACACATTAAGTGATGTTCCTATCCCTGTACCAAGCCTTTATTCTTCTATTTCTTCCTATAATAAAGCAGAGTTGTAACACTTAGCCCTCTCTCTGGAGAAATGTGTCCATTGATCCACAAGCCAGTGGACCCTGCTAACTAGCTTTGACTCCCACCCCCTTAACAGACAGTGGAAGAAGGATTTAGCTAGATTTGGAGTTGCAGGCTGTCCTGGGCTGGAGACATCTATCTGTCTGTCTGTCTGTCTGTCTGTCTGTCTGTCTGTCTGTCTATTTATCTCTCTATCTAGCTGTCTATCTTTCTATCATCTATCTACGTGTTTATATATCAATTTCACTAAGTAGATCTAAAATACTTAAAACTCAACAAGTTGCTTTGGTTTAATTAATTATATCATAAAGCTAAAGAAGATTTGGAGGGGAAATGAGAAGAAAGAAGAATACTGCTACAAATAATATTGTAGTTATAACTTGATGGTAACTGGTTATTAACAGGATTTACCTTTCATACATTTTAGATATATTTTTTGTTGTGCTATAGATTGAGGCTGAACCAGGGCCTCACACATGCTATTCAAGTACTTTACTCATGACCTTTACCTCTAGTCCCAAAGGTTTTAGATTATAATGCAAAAATTACATTTGTACCTAATCACTTATGTCTATATTATACTGTGCTAACATGGGTTAGATTATTATTTGGTAACTGATGTGCTATATGATGGGGAAATCCCTTCTGACAAAGACAATCATAGGAAAACAGTGGAATGTGACTATTGAAAAGGATACAGAAAAAAAATCAATTGGCACATATATTTATTACAGCAAAGACAGAAACATGACATAGTAGAAATAGAGATTTAAATGTATATTCATAAAGGCTATGAGTGTAGAGGAAGCCAGAGAGTGTGCCAATAAGTAACATTCCTCTACAGGTTGTGCTTCATATTCTTGCTTGTGTTCCTGCTCTAGTTTATCTCAATGATGGATGGTGACCTTGAAGTTAACCACTTGAATAGGAGTTCTCTCCCCAGGCAAATGCTTCACCTGAAGACATGCCAGGAGAGGGGATATAATTATCTCCTTAGTGTGATACTGGACAAGCATAAGAATGTTTTCCTGTACTGTGTGTTTCCTCATTCTTTGAAATTCTGTCACCTTCCTCCATGCCTCAGATTTGCTCTGCTCCATCACCAAATGCACAGCTATCTCTTCTCTTTTAGGCAGCTATCAAGACTTAATGCTTTCCAGGCCAGTTTTTTATCTCTAAAACTCTAATAAAATTGTCCTCAAACTTAAAAAAATATATATTGAGAGAAGTTGCACTAGGTAGTCCAATCCAACATATGAAATCAGAAAGCTCAGAAATAGATCAAGAATGTCCACATTTACATGACGGTTTGTACCATTAATCCCGGCATTTAGGAGATGGAAAACACCTGTTAGTTTGAATTCATCCTAGTCTTCATAATGATTTTTGTCCAGCCAGAACTACATACTGATACCTGATTTTTAAAACAATAAATTAATAGATAAATATATGTGCATAAATTTTAAGTTGAACTCATGATATATTTGGCATTTTGAGTGAGTAATACCTAAACTATTTGACAAATTTTGTGACAATTACTCTTCTATTTGAAAAACAAAGTAAAATAATTCCCCCACTTACAATCATGTAATTCAGTTTTGTATCACATAAGCATGTGTGTCTCTAAAATTACATTTTAAAGCATTATATGAAAAAATAATTTTATATCCACATAATAGTTGGAAGGTCTCCTCAAGGAGATGATGGGAAAGGATTAGAAGAATTCCTTACCCTATCTGAGGAGAAGATGGGAGGTGGGGCACATTGGGGGAAGTGGGAGGAGAGGAGGGAGGGGGAACTGGGATTGGACTGTAAAAATAAATTAATAAAAAAGTACCAAAAATAGTTGGAAGGATTCATAACAGTGTCAAAGAGACATGATTATATAATGAAATTAATTGACCTTATATTATGTCAGTATAAGAAAACTGAAAACACCTTAGTGGTTAAGAGCTTATACTGTTCTTTCTAAAGATCTGAATTCAGTTCCGAGCAATCACATTGGGCAAATCACAACCTGTAACTCTAGATCTAGGGGATACACCATCCTCCTCTGATGTCTGCAAGCACAACACTCATGTATATTCACCTAACCAGATATATGTATAAAAATATTAGAAATGAAATTTTTAAAGAAAACTAAACATTATGGTGTATGACTTTGCAAGAAAAAAATCTGCCAAGGGATTATTTTAATAACAACACTTTATGTGTCCATTCTTTTGACAATTATTTTGTTCCACTCCTTTATTTATGTGGGAGATGGTTGGATTATGTATATTCAAGAGAAGAGGTTGCAGGATCAAGTAACAGATTCAGAGGAAAAAAAAACTGTGACTAAACAGTTTAGATTGTGTTTAACAATATACATAGACTTGGGAGAGAAAAGAAAAAGAATAGATCAAGTCCTCAACAAAAGAAATAGAGTAGATGGGCATGGTGGTACATGCCTTTAAACCCTGGAGCCAGAGGCAGGTAGTTTTCTATTATTTCTAGGACAGCTTGGTCCACAAAGCGAGTTCCAAGACAGTCAAAGATGCACAGAGAAACCCTGTCTCAAGAAAACAAAAACAAAACAATACAAATAAATGAAGTACAGCAAAAAAGTCATGTAAAGATGGAAAATACACAGAGAGTCTGGATACTCTATTATTATATTGACTTTGAATAGTTTGACTACTGAGGAAAGACTGACAGCTGCTAAATGACATTGGATTATAAATGCATAATGTGGGAATTTACCAATACAGAGTTAGGTAAATATATACGGGTATTTATTAGGGAATATCCTTATTTACAGAGTGACCTAGCGAGCTGCCAGGGCAGCAGTAAATACAGCAAACTGAAGATGAAACAGAACAAGGGAAGGTCATATGCATGCCCCTCACTCTTAAACCTTCCCTATGTCACCCTGATCACACCCTTGCAGGGCCCCTGTAGCCTGCCCCTAGCAGATGTGGTTACAGCGTCCCCTACAAATTCAGGTGGATTAATCCAATGTATATAATTTGAAAATGACTTGATTTCAAAATTTATGTTTAAGGACATGTAACTTTGCAAAAGAGGTTTGTTTTTTTTTTTTTCCACAGAAGATGAAGCTGTGGATTTCTTCTAGACTACTATGGTTTGATCAAGCAAGACCCACTGAAGCAGTGGCCCAGGTTATCCAACTTGCAAAACAACTGATACCATGCAGCCTCACAAACCACTACAGCAAGGGTTCTGGGTTTTTTTGGGGTCCCCATGGAATTCGCAGTACCCACAATCAGCAGGAAGCAGTTTGGAAAGAATTACACCCAAATATAGTTTATAAATGTTTGCTTTCATTTCAGTCGGGCTCGTTATAAATGATTAATGATCACAGTCAATCTCCTTTTAAAGGAAAAAAAAGGGGAATATGATATATAAATGAATGCTTTGATATGGATTTTGATTTATTGATTCAAATATAAAGTCAATTTTGTTATAAGTAAATTTCTACTATGCTTTGAGTTTTGTCTTTATACAACTCTTTTAAAAATGTAATGTATAATTAAAGACAGATTATAGTTACCTATAATAGTCAAAACTTAGAGTTATGTTAGTTAGGTTTTCTAGATATACAAAGATATATTTCAAATTGATAACGATTCTTCAAAACCTTTCACTGACCTACAGAATATAGCATTTCAAAGGATAATTGGGGTTTTTCAAGACAATGAGACACAATTGCTGCTGGCAACACAAATTACGTCAGAGAGGAATATGGGCATCAAAGAAACTCATTATGGAGTTTGCTTTCAACATGCCAAGATTAGCCATTTGGACAATTAGCCTTGCCTGGACTGCTTGACAGTGCATGTTCTAAACTAGAAAAGCAGGTTACAAAGAAACATAACTGCTAAACTTGGAAAGGGACAGAATGGTCCTTCAATGTTCCTGCTTCACCAAAAAGTCTGTCAGACATTCTGGGCCTATAGGCTGGAGAGGAATGCCCCAACATTACAGAGTAACTTTGAGTGGCTGCCCATGCAGCAAGATTTATCTGTCAATTCTACAATTTACATATTATCTTTCTGGGGTCTTTGTTGGAGTTGAAGATAGTTTTGGTTTTCCTTAGTTATGGTAAAACATAAATTATGCATAAAGCTTTAGACTCACAGAGATAGGATAGATGATAGAATATTTTCTTTAAATTTTGCCAAATATTAGTGGACCAAATATTGTTAACTATAGCTCTTGCTTGATAACATTTTGTTTATTATAACTTTACTATATTAACCTTCCTTGTATTTATACAGAAAGGAGAATATGATGAGAGATGTCTTTCTGTATACTTTCAACAAATATTTATCTTATTGGTTGATGAGTGAAGCTGTTTCAGCCAATGGGCAGGCAGAATTTAGCCAGATGGGAAATCTAAACAGGGATAGAAAAAGGTATGAGACAGAGTCAGGGAGATGCCAGGTCGCTGCCAAGGAAGCAGGAATCTGGGAATCACCAATTAGCCAAGACCATGTGGAGATACACAGATTAATATAAATGGGTTAATGATTAAGAGAAAGCTAGCCAATAAGAATCCTGAGCCATCAGCCAAACAATTGTAATTGAAATTAAGCCTTAAAGTGGTTATTTAGAAAATAGCAGGCAGGATGTAAAACCTCCATTTGCAAACCAACTAAAAATAAAAGTACTATTTGATCTGATCTAGCAATCACACACACACACACACACACACACACACACACACACACACACACACACACACACTCGTAGTACTGGAACTTTCAGCAATCTCATGTTTAATGCAAAGCTATTCACAATATTTAAGACTGTGCTGTATAGATAAATAACAGTTGATATTATCTTGGCTGGAGCCCAGAAATGTCAGATGTGTCTTGGTATGTATTCTTTGGCCTGGTTTCTTTTTGTTGCAGGGATTCTTTGTGGCTTTGGAGGTTGTCCTGGAACTGGCTCTTGTAGACCAGGCTGGTCTCAAACTCATAGAGATCCACCTGCCTCTGCCTCCCTAGTATTGGGATTAAAGGTGTGCTCTACCAACAGGCCAGAACGGTTTGCTGAAGGAGGCACAGACAGGAGGATCTAGAGTTCCAGGCCAGCTTGGGCTATGCATTTGGCCTGGTTTCTAAATGGCTTTTTGAGGTTTCAGAGAGTGGGAAAGCTGCAGCAGTCTCAAGATATTGAAGTTTTGGATTCCACAGACAATTTTCCTTTTATCACTAGAAATGTGAGCTCCAGCTTTACAAATCTCTGGGATTTTAATTATCAACAAGTGATATATTTGAGTTTTATTTTTTTCTGATTATTTTTTATTTGAATTACAAACAGGATTGTTTTACATGTCAATCCCAGTTCCCTTTCCCTCATGTCCGTCCCTACCAGCCCCCTATCACATATCCTTTCTGCTCCCCCAGGGAGGGTGAGGCCTTCCATAGGGGGTCATTTTAGGTTTCATTACTAACCCTGGTTGAAGTCCTGTGATCCCAAGTAATTCAATAAATGAGATGGAAGTAATGAAGATTCCTCTAATGGGATAATGGACTTTTCCTTCCCAGAAGCTTCTTCTCAGAACAGATACATATATTTTGTTGCCTCAGGAAGTATTGTGCACCTCTGCCATGCAGGCAGCCTGCCTGCGTGTCTTTTATATTTTGTTTATTTATTTGCTGGTATTTTTCTTTTTAACCTTATTTTTAATGAGCTATTCATTTTGCCCTCCCTGTCCCTCCTCCCCTCTACTGTTCCCTCCTCCCCTCTACTTTTCCATCCTCCTTCATGAACCCAACATTCCTAATTTACTCAGGAAACTTTGACTCTTTTCCCATTTATAGTCTGATCCATGTATGACTCTCTTAGTTTACTCTTTGTTGCCTAGGTTCTCTGGTGTTGTGGACTTCATGTTGGTTATCCTTTTCTATATGACTAATAACTACTTATGAGTGAATACATATTATATTTGCCTTTCTGGGTCTGGGTTACCTCACTCAGGATGCTTTTTTCTAGTTCCATTCATTTGGCTTCAAATTTCAAAATGTCATTGTTTTGTACCACTGAGTAGTACTCCATTGTGTCAATGTACCACATTTTCTTTACCCATTCTTTGGTTGAGGGGCTTCTAGGTTGTTTCCAGGTTCTGGCTTTTATGAATAGTGCTGGTATGCACATAATTCTGCAAATGTCCTAGTGGTGAGAGTATGCATAGTTTGGGACTATGCACAAAAGCACTATTGCTGGTTCTTGAGGTAGATTGATTCCCAATTTTATGAGGAAACAACATACTGATTTCCAAAACTATATAAGTTTGCACTCCCACCACCAATTGTTTTTCACAAGATTCTAGATGAAATCTGTGTCTGCTTTACCTGGTACTCTGGGCTATTTCTCTCTTCCTCTGAGGCATTTTATCCTATTACATTCTGGTTGCTTGCCAACTGTCACTGCAAAAGGCTTGTCTGTCTCTCTTCTTTATTTCAATTTCCCTGTTGACAGTTGCTAAGATTTATAGCTTGTCTGCCCTATTGTTTTGTGCTTAAACTCCAATAAATTTTTCTGGCATTTCAAAGAGATTCTACATAAATAGTTTGTGTAGTTTGACACTTATATAATGTAGTAGTCTAGTATGATACAGAAAAGGATGAGTCCAATCATTTAAAACAACATTGACGAATTTAGTAGATAAGGACAGGTTGGTCAAATGACTACAAAATTAGAAAAGACAATGAGTAACATGCTGCAACAAAATAGTATTTAGTATGCAATACAATAATAAACTGTACAATTCAAAATAGTAAACAAAGATGATTTTTAAGTGCACAGTAACAAGAAAATTTGGATATTTGAGGTAATTGATGTCATTTACACTAATTTTATCATAATATATTTTTGTCTTAGTTACTGTTAGACTTCTACTTGATAATCCTAGAATCTTATGGAGAAAAATATATTGAAGTAGTTTCATCATGTTGTCCTATGGGAATGTCTGAGGAGAACTGTATTGATTGACAATTGATGTAGAAGTGCTTACCCCACTGAGGTTACAATTCCTGGGCAGGTGGTCCTGAATTGTAAAAGAAAACTAGCTAGGTACGAGCCAGTGACTTATCTAGAAATCAAATCATAAGTATCATTTATCCATAGCCATTTCTGTTCCAAGTTCCCCTGCTCATAGGTCCTTTAATGATGGACTGTGTCCAGGAAATTTAAGCCAAATGATACTCTTTCCTCTCCAAGTTGCTTTTGGTTAGAGTGTTTTATCACAGCAATATAATGAAACTGGAACAAGTGTGTGTGTGTGTGTGTGTGTGTGTGTGTGTACATGTATGTATACAAAATATTACACAATACCATTAGGTACGTACAACTATGTTGAGTTGACTAAAATTATATAATGCAATCTTTGAAAAGATGATATTGAGCAATAAGTAATTTATGTTACTGCCAACCCAAAGCCTAACATAAAAAGCTTATTGATTTATTATATGTGAGAGATTCCTAAAGAATAGAAAAGGAACTTCTGAAAATTAAATTATTATGTTGAATTGTGGATCTTTTAGGGGATATATATGAGAAGAAACATACAGGATTTTAGGCAGAATTATTGATCCTGTATTTTAAACTTGGTGATTGTTAAATACTCACTTTTTGCATTTCAAAATAATTTATTAATTTTTGTATATATGGAGGCAATTACATGTGAGTTCAGGAACCCACTAAATCGAGAGTCAAAGGGTACCTCTATAGCTGGGATTACAGGCAGCTCTGTGATACATAATATGGAGTTTGTGAAGGAAGAATGGGTTCTCTGTCATAGTAGTATACTCAGGTCCACTGAGCCATCTCTTCTAACTACTCACTTGCATTTATAAAAGTGATCACATGTCATGGACTCTCTTTTGTATTTATGAACTGTTTCACAAAAATGAGGAAGAAACAGTAGGAAAAGGTCAAAACTATATAACAAAATAAATGTATAGATAACTCCTATTTGCTATTTGCCTCAAGTGTTTACCACATTTGACTTACTCTAGAGCCAGAAAGAAAGTTTTTAGTTTATTGGAAACAGAAACATTACAAACAAATGCACACATAAAAATTTGTACACATGGACAAATACAGAAACACACACACACACACACACACACACACACACACACACACACACACACACCAATAATTCTCTGTAGTATCCAACAAACATTACAAGGGATTGGGATTTTCAGGAAAATAAAGTGCAGTTTTTCCTTTGAGATTTTTCCTTGTAAAACATTATATACTATTGGCATATCGGCTTTAAATGCTTTCAGCCATGGTTACATCAGGCATTTTCAATATGTTGTAGATTATATTCAGAATAACAATCTTAGCAAAAGTGTCTAGCTTTAAAAAATCTGCTTGGAATACTAATATATTAAAAGCTCCCATGTTTTAATATACTCTGAATATTTTGTGATCTGGCTTTCCAGAGTTCCTTGGGGCTTTTAGGAACATTTGCTGTCAGAATTGCCATTTAAAGGACCTCTTGGGAATTTCACAAACATGAGAAATTGGCAGAGAAGAATAGTACTATTCTCCTGGAGTTATTTCTTTAATTTAAAACATTCTAATGTATAAATTCTGTCATAAAATAAGCCTGTATATCTGTTCCCAAATGGTACATTACTTATGTCCAAATGGGGTAACTAGTGTTCATAGAATTTTCAATTTAGGAAAATTCTTCTTGGAGTAATGTAGTATAGGGCACATGGCAGCTTGGCTGACAGCTGCCAAGTCTCAATATAGACCAACCAGAGAGTCGGCCTGAGTTTCAGGAAAGACCACAAACTGGGTCAAATCAGCATCTAATGGGAAATACCTAATATTCTAAAGGAAATACCTAACATTGCAACCATTATAGATAGGATCACCAGATGTCTCTTAGCCCAGCACATGCCCATCCCCTTTAAACAAGATCTCTCTAGACAAATGTCAGCCAATCAGGGCCCTGAACTTTAGAAATACCTCACCCCAAACTCTGCTATGATAAAAACACCACTCCAACTGAGCATGTGGCTCTCAGATCATGTTAATGTGTTAGTCACATGAAGAGTCCAAGTTTAAACTTGAATTAATGCTGTTTGCTTTTATATACAGGATTCGGTCTCAGTGGGGGTCGTGGTCATCTGGGCACAACGGTACAGTATTTATATGGGTGCTAAATGCATGATTGACTTTTACAAAAAATCAACAACAATAAAATGGAGTCTTTCAGTCTATAAAAGTGATTAAGTATGGGGCTTAAAAGAATGTCTGTGTGGTTTACTGGTTCAGTAAAGAGGAGAATTTTGGAATTTACAAAGAAAATATTGGCTCTCTTTTTCTAACCCTGTCATAAACTTGTGAACCTCTGTGTTTGTATGCATTTCCAAATTGAAACACTAGGACAAAGATGAAATTTTTATCCAAAATTTTACAGCAATAGAGGGAAGAATAAAATTGTTATGAGCAGTCTCCATTTCTCATCTGGATTCCACCAACTTTCTAAATAAAATCTTGTGCTCAGAAAGGAAAGAATTCAGATTTGATACAGTACAGTAGTTAACAGTCAAGATTTTAATGCCAGAAATGCAGAGAAGCAGGAATGCTTTCTGTAGCAATGCATTCTGTAGGAATCATTCTGAGTCAGCAACAACATATGTAACTTGAGCAGACTTGAGACTTGTTCTTCTTCTTTCACTGTAAACCTCCCCCTTATGCTTCTTACATGGCAGAAACTTCCAGGAAAACAGAAAGCCTTTTCAAGGAGCCCAGTTTACCTACTGTTGTAATTTTTTTAAGTAGCTCTTGAGAGAAAGAAACCATGCAACAAGGTTCAAGCAGAGGGGTTTTATTAAGGAAAAATGATCACAAAATGTGGAAAGGCAAGGGGGTTAGAATGGCCTCTGGGGAGGAATGAGAAGACGAGAAAGAGAGAAAGAGGAATCCAGAGAGGGAGAGAAAGAGAGATAGGGGAAGGGAGGTGGGCAGGGCACTTTTAAAATGGAATATATGAATAGGCACAGGTGGTGATCTTAGCGACAGCAGCTGAGGGCATGTCTTGTCAGACCAGTGAAATGTGCAAATACTAACACGTACAGTTTACTTTAAGAAGATATATAAAATGCGAAAATATGTATATGTGTTTAAGTACCCTGAAAGTTTCAGGACTAGAGTGATGGATCATCAGTAAAACACTTATTGCTCTTCCAAGTGACATGAAAGTGGTCCCCAGCTCCTTGGGGAAACTTACTTCTACAGATAGATCCTTCTCCAAGGGATCTGACTTGCTCTTGTGGCCCTCACTCCTCATATACATACTTAAGAAATTTTTCTTTTTCATTTTGTATCTGTGCCTGACCTGGAACTAACTATGCAGACCAGACTAGACTGAATTCTCAGGGATCTGTCTAGTTCTACCTCCCAAATCCTATGGTTAAAGTCTTCTGACACCAACTTAACTCATTAAAAATAAATAATTATGAAATTAAATTGAAGTTTAATAGAGGAAAGGGTAGAATACCCAGCACATGATTTTCTGATGGGAAATTCCAGAACTTATTTGGATTTGATCCAGCTGGCTTCTCACTGCTACCTATTTTTTCTTACATCCTGATTTGAGATTCCTAACCTAACACACCTGGTGTCAGCTTGACTATCAGCTGACTGCCATTGTTATCTATATGTGTTATTTTGGGGCCTGTTCATGTCTCCTATATCTAACGTCTTAATTATGTAAGAGCAAGGAGCAATTCTGTCAGGCTAAATTTGGGTGGAAATCCAGCTAAAATTGAGATTAATCCACCATTTGAATTCAAGTAGCTACTAGGGAGTTTGCCTCCCGTTTGTGAATCTGAAACTTAACAAGTCTATGAAAGGGATCCTTCCTTTTGTCTAAGTGCTGTGTTTGTTTGTTTGTCTTGTCTTGAAAGTACTGACTGGATGTTGAATGGACTCAACCTAACATGGGACAGACACCTTCCTGACCCATTGGAAGGATGTAAAACAGAAAATTTAGGATTGTGGTTGAAAATGTTAGGAAAAAAATTTTGTTTAGAAACACTAGCAGCCAAGGACACTCTGTGTCCACTAGGGCTGTTTTCCACTCCCTTCCCTCCTAAGACAAAATCTTTTTTCCCTATGATAATAGTCAAGAACTCTTCTGGGGGCAGCAGCTTCCCACTTTCACCCTTCTCTGTCTGGATACTGCTTGGAAAAAAATGTTAATGACTTTTTTCTTCACAAAACAAAAGAAAGAAAAAATATATGCGTTTTTAATCATTTAAGTCTAATGGGTTACATTTACTTTTCATCACTTAAGATGCTTCACAGGCATACAGAATTTAATGTGTTGATACAAGATCAAAGTTATTAAAAACACAAGAAGGTAATACAGAAATTTATAGATGGCCAAAGAAAGTCATAGATGGTGAGAGGAAAACTGTGAACTGTATTTGCTGTGGTTTCTCATATCTGCAAATACTGTATTTAAAAATTGGTATATAAGGTTAATTCTGGTTAAAAAGGTTTGTTTACTTCCCCAGAATTGTGTATGCTTGTTAGAAAGTTTTGTTTGTGTTTTCTCATATACACCTCTATACAAATTAATGCTAAACTTTGTAATTTAACAATCACCCAGGTGATAATGGTTTTAAAGTCATAAAGGGTATTTTATTTTTTATATTACAAAAAGTCATTGAGAGATATTAAATTAAATTAATAGGACTATGGGGTATTTGTGCTCATAAAATGTTTTCATTGATAATATTTGTATTTAAAAAGCTAAAATTTTAGATCATAACCATAAGCACCATATGCTAACCAGGAATTTGGATATTTACTTCATGTGATACAGTAAGACACTGACCTAAGTCTGGAAAAAGACTTAGAGTAGCTTTTAAGCCTACGGGTCTCAGTATTTGGGGGTTGAAAAACTTTTTTATAAGCATAGCCAAGACCACCTACAGGTCAGATTTTACATTGATAACAACAGGAAAAATGTGTAATAGAACATCACCACTACATAGGGAACTCCTTTACAAGGTAAAAACATTAAAATTTTAAAGCTAAACCTGACAGTGTAAAGTCCTAGTCTTATAAATGCTGCTAACCTATTGTATTATATATATATATATATATATATATATATATTATATTGTATATATGTATAATACAATATATATAATATAATATATATATATGTTAATAGTCATCTTTATAAATGATCAAATTTGTTAATTGTAGTCATGCTAATTATTAATATGATTAATTACAGGGATAAAACTTACTTACTTACTCCCATGTAAATGTTTTCAAAAGTTGACCACAAAAGAAGTAATCAGAAACAAAGTTGTCTATTCAGATTTACCTAGGCAACCCTCTAATACTACAGAAATATGCAGCATATAGCATTTAAAATGTTAATTTAAAAGCTTATAATATCAGACAGAGACTACCAGATACTGACAGTGACCCAAGTTCTCCAAAGAAGATTATGGGGCAACATGGTGTCTGCACCAGGATTATGAGTACACTGACAAGTGGGCAAGACACCTCAATACAACACCTGCTGCCAGGACCTGGCCCAGACTGTGGACAAGCTACAGGACACTGGAGAATTGATTGCATCACTTTTGTCTAGACAAAATAAGGTCAGTCCTTTCCATGTCCCTCTTCCACAGACAAAAAAATAGCCTCTCACCTTATGGGCCTGGTGAAGATTGATTTCTGCCTCTAGTACTGTAGATAGTTGGGTATTACTAACTTTATATGGACTAGTCCCTGTAATTTTTTAATAGATTCAGGAGCTGCATACAATTTATCCTTATCAGATCTCTGATAATACTGATGGTTGGGCTAGCTATGACTTTGTCATTTTGGCATCAGATAGCCAGATCCTTGCACAAGGCTATAGCCAGCTTGATAGCTCATATTCAAATCAAGCCCTGATGTGGTTCCAAAACAAAATCCTGAAGATGTAAGTACATGTAAGTTTTAAGGATATAAAAATAATTTAAAACATAAAAATTATTTTAAATTGTTTCCCCCTATAGACTTCTGATAAGCTGGTAGAGCAGTGACTACCTGCTGTTTAGTCATAAGCTCAAGGTTTTGGATTTGTTTTCATTTTCATCTAAATATAAATTTAAAGGGCTTTTTGTCAAGCCAAAGACAATTCTGTCCAATATATATCTGGCTCTCTCTGGACAGAAGAAAATTGTACAAATCTATAGATTTTATTGCGACTCAAAGGTATAAGTTTATTCCTGCTGTTTTACAGATATCCAGTTGTTATGACAAATCTTTCCACCAAAAGCCGCTGAGCCCCATCTCCACGTGTGAGCTTTACGCCAGCCACCTGCCTGAGTTAGGCCCCAAATTAATACACAGAAACTTCTATTAGGTACAAATGCTGCTTGGCCAATGACTAAGATTTCACATCTGTTAGCTCAGTCTTAATTATCATAAATCTATATATTTTATAAGACTTATCTTATAGAGGATGCCTTTCTCTGGCACCCTCTCTTGCCAGTGGCACACATGTCCGCTGGAGGATGCAAAGGGAAAAAAAAGACACTTTCTGTTTCTCCTTGCTTAAATATGAGTCTCCTTGCTAGTCACTTCCTGCCTGCATCATCACTTCTCTACTACATTACCCAGAATCCTCTTTGACTCCTAGTACCATCTAAATTGCTGCCTCATTGGCCAAACAGAACTTTATTCAACAATCAGTAAGATAAAAACATACACAGAAGTACTTCCCCCATTACACAATAACTACTTTTTCTATAATGTGGATTTCAGTACAGACAGGTAATGCTAATATATTTAAAATTTTTATTTCCCCTTGTAACATAAAGTTCATATTGGTTTCAGAGTGTCAAAACTCATAAAGCTCAGATCCACTTCTCACAGGCCAAAAGGACTCCAGATAAGTATATCCTATGTTCTCCCACCTGTCTATTCCTGAGGAAGGAATTTTCTCTCCTGATCTTGAGACTCCTGTACTTCCTGATTACCATGGGCCTAAGAGTTCCAATTGAGTACATAAGTTTTAACTTCTGTTCCTAGTTTAAATATGTTTTATCAGTGGCTATATCTTCCAAGGGAATGTTTATCCTACCAGCAGAAGCTATCAACTACCAAAAGATCCTATGGCTAAGGATTTATTCACCCATTTTTTGTAACAATTATAACTGAACTGATCTTATGTAGATTTTAATTCAGGTAAGGATATCTGCTATTAGTTTGTTGTGAGATTGTGAGAGCCATGTCATGTACAGAAGACAGAACATGGGACAATTTCCTATTTTGTAGCTTTTATAATCTTTATGTCTCTTCTCCTGAAATATTCCCTGAGCCTTGTTAGGAGCTGGATACTTGGTGATTATGCATTATTAAAGTCTGAATACTCAGTCTCTTCTCAGCACTTTGACCATTTATGTGTCTCTTCATTAACTGCTTCCCATTGGAAAAAACAAGTTTCTCTGACCATAGTTCAGTTCAACCCATCTTGGGTCAGATCAAATTTCCACCATGGATCCACAGTTCTTAGATTTCTTTTTGTTAGAGATGGAACTAATTTTATTTAACATTGCATTTTTTCTCTTACAAATGACAGGCTAATTCAAAATATAACAAACAAAACACTGCTGTGCATTTACATTGCATTACAGATATTTTTTTCATATGCGATTCACCATTTGAATCTGTAAGTCCTTTACAAAATCGTTTCATATTTATGAAAATGTTTTTGAAATCAAAAGGCCAATTATGAGTATAATGTATAGAACAAGTAGCTGTGATGATACTTGTCTGCTTGTACATTCTTCAAACCTAAGTACTTCTGAAAATAAAAGTTAATGAAATTATGTACCACTGCAATTTCACTATTATATGAAAACTCTTAAATTTTGAAAATCAAAACATCTTGGAACTTATATAGTCAAAGAGAAATAATTATTTCTAGTGAGCTACTAGTTCTTTTCATTTATTTAAAGGCAAACCTGAATTGATACAATTCTTTGAATCAGGGCTTCATCTATGTCTTGATTTCACCTTACCATTAGATTAAATAACTGCATGGTAAACTCTCTAGAATGATTTTTATAATTGAATTTAAAAACCAAGGATAGTGTTTGCATCCAATCATCACTTAATCCCAGAGGAATTTGTTCTAACTTCTATTTTCCTTGTAAATGTAAATTAAATCAGATTCTGATCTCAGTGTACTTATAATGAAGGATATGTTTGCTCATCTAAGAATCTTCTCTGTGAATCTTCTCATATTTTCATAGTACTGTGGCAAGTTGTTAAAACAAGGTAAAACAGTGAGGATTGCAAAAAGTTTAAAATGTGCACTATTAATCAAATGAAATAGCTAATGATATTGGAAAGAGTTAACTGTGAATCTGTTCATTCTCATCCTTTTACAATAGAAATATGTAATGTAAGCAGGGTTTTTCTAAGTGTGCCAAATGTATGGGATGGGGTTCTTTTTAGCAATTTAGAATTATGATACAGTTGTATGGAGACACAGATTATATTCATGAGTTATTAAGGATGAATGACACATGAAAAATCCACCTACAGTAAAATTCACATTGGTGTGACTAGGGAGATGGTTCAATAATTAGGAGAAAAGGCTGATCATGCAGAATACTAGAATTAGATTCAAAAATCTAGCTTCAGGGACTCTGACACTCTCTTCTGATGTCTGTTAGCTCTCACATGTATGTGGGTATACATATACATTAACACACAATAATAAAATAAATAAGCATATAATAAAAATTAATATATTTTAAGTATTTTGTACGCAGAAGAGAAAGGATATATTATCAAATATTCTTTCAGCTTATGCAAGGAAAGTTGACATTTGAGCAAGGCTTTAGTTCTTTTTTAAGTTTGGGAATATTTCTGTTTATTTATTTGGCATCCATTTATTCATTTTTGTTCAAAGGAAAAAGGGTTCATTAAGTCATTGTGAAAAGTTTATAGTGATTAGAATTTAAGACAGTTGAGTGTCTTTGAATATTAACAAACTTCTTTGAATTTAAAATCACATGAAGATAATAGCTATTCAACATATCTCAGTATGGTTTGGGCTATAATGAACAATTTTATTAACTCAACTAATAAGTCACAAATAATAAATGAATGAGATTACAATTATAGTTATTTTAGTGGCAGGGCACTAAATGAAATGCAAAGCGTCATGCTGTCTAGACACTACCTATTCCATAGAGTTGAGTAAACAATCAGTAAATGAGTTTTTTAATTAAATGCAAAGGTTCCATATTATTTTCCTAGTCTGCTTTCTATTGCTTTGATAAAACACTGACCATTAGTCACTTGGGGGAGGAAACAGATTATTTGGATTACAGGATTAATGATGTTTTCTGGATTATTTTTTTCATCTTTCTTTTTTAATTAATTTATTTTTATTTTAATTAGAAAGATTATTTTACATGTTAATGCCAGGTCCCTCTTCCTCCCCTGCCCTCCAACTAATACCCTACCTATCCTTTACCCTATCTGCTCCCCAGGGAGGGTGAGGCCTTCCGTAGGGGATCTTCAAAGTCTTCATATCCTTTGGGATAGGGCCTAGGCTAATCCCCTTGTATCTAGGCTCAGGGAGTATCCTTCCATGTGGGATGAGCTCCTAAAGTCCATTCCTGTGGCAGCGATAAGTACTGATCCCCCACATTCAGGGGGTCTGGATCAGTCCCATGGTGGTTTCTTGTTCAGGTCAGCTGTTTCTGTGGGTTTCATCAGCCTGGTATGGAATCCTATGCTCATTTCCATCTAATATTTCAGCATGCTATCTTTACCACACAGACCAACTGATTATAAGTGGCAATGCTCACAGTAGCAATGCTCACATCTTAATCATTAATCAATAAAATGCTCAATTTTTAACTTTCTTTTCATTTGTTCTTTGTGTCTTTCACATGATGCATCTCCATCCCATTCATTTCCCTATTCATTCATATCCACCATCTGTCATAGCTACCCACTGCGCCAAATAAAACTAAATAAAATTTAAGAGGAAAAAAATAGAAGAAAAAACGAGAAGGAAAATGAGCCTCATCATGGAAGCTATAGTGTAACAGTAAACACTTTTATCTGTATAATATTTACTTGCAAGTGTTCACAGCAAACAATCATCGGTTCATTCCCAGGCTTCTGGTTTCTGCTACACTATCGAAAGTAGGCCCTCCCTGGAACTCTTCTTGGTTATCCTCTTGTTGCCCTTTGTTAGGAGATCCTGAAGCTTTTAGTCTATAGGACCAGTCCCTTCACCTGCTCCAGCAGATCACAGATGGGTTGGATGATGGGGTAGGCTGACACATAAACCTGGTTCTGGGACTGAGGAATTGTAGGGTTCGTCATCCTAACAACTCTCACTTGTCCTCATCACTTAGGTGAGCTCTCTTGAATTGTCATGGGTAGTACACCCATGGGTAGAGATGAGCAAGGGGCAGGGCCAGTTCTCCAGCTTTCATGTCCTCAGGTATTGGTTCCTGCACACATACACCTTCATAGTGCACTCTACCGTAATATCCAGGTATAGCACAGTGGCCATTCTCCCAAGTACTGAAACTGAAGAGGGGCAGGGCCAGCTTTTTTTCACCTGCTTTGGGTGTTGATGTGGGGGGCATCTTTTGCCTGCCTGTGCCACCAAATGACAGATGAATAATTGGGGCATGTCTCCCATGCTTACAACTTTGAGGCTGGCTTACCCATACCTTCGCCCTTGAGGTTGACTCTACTGTGTTGCTCACACATGATACAGGGCCTGCTCTCCACAGTGTTGTAGCTCATGGCAGTCAGGGGCAGCTCTCCTAATCTTATGCCATCAGGGCTAGCTTTCTCACCAGCCTCAGCATTGAAGGGTAGAGGGGAATGGAAGAGTAGGACATGTATTTCTTGCCCATGCTGCCACATGACAGATAAAATGGCCATAAAAAATTCTGATAGGATAATTTCTCAGTTAAGTATCCCTTTAGCCAGGTGACTTTAGCTTATATCAAGTAGGTAAAAACTAACAAGTACAGACATAATTTGATTTTTTCCACTCTCATTCTTCAGATTAAAATAATTTGTGTTTGTATTTGCAAGTTTTTATACATGTAGGTGTTAGAGTGACTTTAGTGATGAGTCAGAGATAATTTGCAAGACATGACTAACTTGAAATTTAGTTGATTAATCACCCCTCTTGTAAATACAATATATAGATTTCTATATAGCTGGTGTTAGTAAACGAATCTTTACCCTTTCCTTTGTCTCTTGTATTTTCACTGCATTGCCATCTGCTGCTTTGTGTAAATGTACAATGCAGGTGACACAAGTTTTTACTTATTAGAATAAAAAAGTATTTCAACACTTGCTTAGCCAAATAACCTTTGGAGGAAAAGAGTTTCATAAAGGGTAAATAATAACTCTTACATATGAAATCATAAAGTTATCATAAATATAAATATAACCAGGCAATAAAAAAATACACAAAGAACTACAAATGCTCTCCATGAGAGAATATATTTGTCATAGAGAAATGCAAATTGGCTTTTCAACTGGCTGTTATTCATATACAGACTTACATTAATCACTCAATGTTTACTAAGTCCAATGAAAGGTAAGATATAAATAACTAGCAAAAGTTTTTTAAGGTACAAACTCATATAACTTGTATACAGCACACATTTTTTTCTCATTTCTTTATTGCACCTTTCCTTAATTTCATCAAGCACACTTTTTATTGTCACACTCTTAACACTTCTAATTTCCTATACACCTTTACTTTCCCCCATAGTTATTTTCTTGTACTGCTCTTGCTTTGGGCTCTCAGGCCATATGCATTATTATTGTATTTGAACATGGAATAACTTGTTTCATTAATTGTTTGACAAAATGTATTAGTTTTGCCAATCTAAAAAGAAATGTCTGTCTTTGGAATCATATTTTACTTTTTTATAATATCTGCAATTTAAATATTATTATTATATTTTGGAATGGTGATAGATTTTTAATTAAGATCTCATTGTATAGCTTTGACTGTTGCAGAATGCCCTATATAACAAAATATTCTCTCTTTGTCTATCTTCCAAGGAGTTGAGAGGTGGCTGTAAAATGTTATAGTGTTATGAATTAGTCTATTGTGCTTTTTTTAAGATTGCACTTTGACCCAAGAGACTATTTTTAAGTTACTTTTGATTCTGCTTTGAAAATAGATGATTACTCTCCATTTTATTGGATATGTAAGCAGTGCCATCTGCCTGGAACCACCCACATGTTACAGTCCAATAAATGACAGCTTATTCCTGCAGATAGAAAGAGTATACCCACTGCAAAATTATTAGGGTACCTTGAAATTTTTAGGATCACATGGGTGATGAACGTGTTTCTTTTGGGTATATGCATAAGAGTAGTTGAATTGCTGGATCCTGTGGTAGACTGACTGCCATTTTCCTGAGTAATTGCCATACTGATTTCCAAAATGTTTATATAAGCTTGCACTCCCACCAGCAATGGAGGAGTGTTCTCATTTCTCCACATTCTCTCCAGCATAATTTATCAGTGTTTTTTTTTTTTATTTTAGCCATTCTGACAGGAGAAATATGGTATCTCAGAGTTGTTTTATTTCCATTTTCCTGATGGCTATGGATGTAGAGCACTTTCTTATGTGTCTTTCAGCCATTTTAGATCTCTATTGAGAATTCTCAACTTAGTTCTATACCTCAATTTTTAATTGGATTATTAAGTGTTTAGGAACATAGTTTCTTGAATTCTTTGTAAATTTGGAGATCAGCCCTCAACAAGATAGACAAAACTTTATCCAACCCAACCAAAAGTCAGATAGAGAACAGGAAAATTAACAAAATCAGAAATGAAAAGAGGAACATAACAGCAGATACTGAGGGAATCCTCAGGTCATACTTTGAAGACCTGTACTCCACAAAATTAGAAAATTTAAAGGAAGTGAATAATTTACTGGACAGATATCACTTACTAAAATTGAATCGAGAACAGATAAGCAACCTAAACAGACCTATAATCCCTAAGGAAATAGAAGCAGCCATGAAAAGTCTTACAAAAAAAAAAGCCCAGGGCCAGATGGCTTCAGTGTAGAATTCTAACAGAAATTCAAACAAGAGTGAACAACAATACTCCTCAAAATGTTCCACACAAGAAGCAGAAGGATAATTGCCAAACTATTTTTGAGGCTTCAACAAACCAATATCCCTCATGAACATTGATGCAGAAATACTCAATAAAATACTGGCAAATAGAATCCAAGAACATAGAAAATTCATCCACCATGATCAAGTAGGCTTCATCCCTGGAATTCAGGGTTGGTTCAACATGAAAATCCATCAATGCAATCCACCTTATAAACAAACTGAAAAAAGAATAACCACATGATCATCTCACTAGTTGCTGAAAAAGCCTGTGACAAAATCCCTTCATGATAAAGGTCCTGGAAATATCATGAATAATAGGAACATATCTGAACATAATAAAAACAATATACAGTAAGCGAACATCCAAAATCAAACTAAATGGAGAGAAACTCAACGCTATCCTATAAAGTCAGAAACAAGGCATGGCTGTCCACTATCTCCATATCTCTTCAATATTTATCTTGAATTTCTAGCTAGAACAATAAGACAACAAAACCAGATCAAGGGGATATAAATTGGAAAGGAAGAGGTCAAACTTTTACTGTTTGCAGATGATAAGATAATTTACATAAGTGACTTGGAAAAACTCTATCAGTGTGTTCCTTCAGCTTATAAACACATTCAGCAAAGTGACAGGATATAAGATTAACTCAAAAAAATCTGTAGCCATACTATATACATACGATTATACGGCTGAGAAAGAAATCAGAGAAACATCCCTCTTTGCAATAGACAACAAACAACATAAAATATCTTTGGGTAACACTAACCAAACAAGTGGAAGACCTATATAGCAAGAACTTTCAGTCTTTAAAGAAAGAAATTAAAGAAGATACCAGAAAATGGAAAGATCCCCCATGCTCTTGGATAGGTAGGTCAACATAGTAAAAATGGCAATCTTGCCAAAAGCAATCTATAGATTCAATGCAATCCCCATCAAAATGCCAACACAATTGTTCAGAGACCTTGAAAGAACAATACTCAACTTTATGTGGAGAAACAGTAGACCCAGGATAGCCAAAACATCACTGTACAATAAAGGAACATCCAGAGGCAGCACCATCCCTGACTTCAAGCTCTATTATAGACCTATAGTCCTGAAACCAACTTGGTATTGGCACAAAAATAGACAGGTAGACCAATGGAGTCAAATTGAAAACCCTGATATTGACTCACATACTTATGAACATCTGATTTTTGACAAAGAAGCTAAGGATATACAATGGAATAAAGAAAGCATCTTCAACAAATGGTGTTGGTATAATTGGATGCTGACATGTAGGAGACTATAGATAGATCCATGTCTATAGCCATGCACAAAACTTAAGGGCAAATGGATGAAAGACCTCAACATAAATCCAACCATACTGAACCTCTTAGAAGAGAAAATGGGAAGTACTGTTGAAGGAATTGGTACAGGAAGCTGCTTCCTGAATATTACACCTGTAACACAGACACTGAAATAGACAATAAATGGGACCTCCTGAAACTGAGAATATTCTGTAAGGCAAAGGACACAGTCACCAAAGCTAAACGGCAGCCCACAGAATGAATATTTCATTTTTACTTATTTGTGTTTATCCATTTTGCATGGGTTTATTATATATGGCATTTTGTCCTATGAAAAATGGTTTCATATCCATATGTTATATACTTTGTGCAGGTTTCCCCCATATTTCTCTACCCTTTCCTTTCATTCATTCCATTTTATATTATTCCTCTTTCCTTAATTAGTCAGTTTTATTTCTACTTTCATTCCATATCCACACGTGGAATCTAAGATATACAAATTAGAGAAAACATTATTTCGGTAACCTGGTTATTGTTTTAACTTTTAGTAATATCAAATCCATACACAATGATTAGAAGACAAAAGAACAAATACAGGTTGTGTCTGCAGCCGCTCCACCTTCCCTGATGGGGAACAAGCTCTCTGCAGCTTCGTCGTAACCCAGTTCCCAAAGGGTGAATTGCATGAGAAACAAGCCACCAGGCACACATGCTCCCATGGCTCGCTGCCAGCTCATTTGCATTCAAGAGCACATGAACCTCCTCATCTTTCCGTATTTTATCAATTCACATACCTCGAGAGAAGACTGTACCAAATGGACCAAGTCGCCTCAATACCATTGGCTTATGGGACTGAAATCCTGTAACAATACATAACATTTGTCTATGTTAATTTCTGTCTGTCTAATCCTTATCTTTCAAGGATTCTGGTATTGATAGTAGGATCATCTCTTGTCATTTTAGGTTATTCACATAATTCAAAGATGCGATGGAACAAACTTCAGAAAAATTAAAATTGCTGTTACAACACCAAATTAAAAAAATACCCTCACTCAAGAGATTCTGCTTATTCCTAACACTAAATACATTTTATAAGCTACAACTTTGTAGGAAAAGAAAAACAGTAACAAACTTATATTTCCATGAGCTATCTACAGTTGTCTCTGATCAAATCTATGAACAGTTAACAATAATAGATCTAAAGGAATGAAAACTATTCCTTTTCACCTTTAATATAACTATTTCTTTTCAGTTTTAATATAGACCTTCATTTGGTTGATTGGTTTACATTAAAAACGTTTATATGAATGATACTGTCTGGAGGAAAAATGGTGATGGTCTTAAGGAATTACTGCTGGAATAATGTCATGATTAACTAACAGAATATATGCAAGTTCATAAATGGACAGGAATTTTCTAAGCTTGACTGCAATAACGGTAGGAAGAAATGCATACAAAAATAAGTCAAATACTGAGTAATTTGATGGTCTGATCCTTTGGTTGTTCCCTCTGTTTTCCTATTATGGGATGTGAGATAACTAGTTCAAAATAAAACACAATGTAAAAATGAGTGGACAGTACTGAAAACACTTGAGATAAAAGGTTGTGAAATAATCAAGTAGTAAAGTGAGTTAATGAAAATAGACAATACTGGGATTCACTGGAATTCAGGTCATTAATGTGAACTTTGACTAGTTTATTTTTTATTTCTTAGCTGTTTTTACTTATGTGTTTTCTGTTACATCATAGGGAAGTGTAGACTTTTTTAACCAACAATTGATACTTAAAGGGTATGGATAAATGTAATTTTACTGATAGATCTAAGTATAATTATTTGTGTTTTCATAAATAAAATAAGATTTCAATGTAATTCTTAATCATACCATAAACCGTTACGGTTTTTAATTTCTGTCAAATTGTACTTCAAAGAGGTGGTTTCTATTTGCATTACATCATATCATCTTCATGTAGGTGAAAATATCTTTTTGTCTACCTGTTCACTAACATAGCATATTTTGTTTAATTTATTTTACTTATTTATTTAAGGATACTTTTCCTTTTGGATACAATTCTCATCTCGTATGTATTTTAAAGATATGTTTATAAAATTTATTTTCAGAATTCCAAGAGTTTAATTTTAGTCCTCTAAATGCACAGCAAATTGCAAGTCTTTTTCTTTGACTAATGCATCCATTCAACATTGAAATTCAACCTGTAACAAGTCTGAAATCTTTGGAAACACATTGTCTGTTTATTTAGCAAGGCCATAGGCAATTTATTTAATGGCTGTACTATAAACCACACTTTCCCTGTCTTTTTTTTCATCACAGTAAATTGCTCTATAATGCTGTATATTAACACATGATTGTTATTGATTCTGTTTATCATTTGTTCTGGGACACTAGGGTGCAAGCTCTTTGAAGAAAGGATATATGAATTTATTCACATTATATATCTAAAATGCTATGATTAATCTAAAATATTGGTCTGTGATCAGGTTATATTTAGGATTGGTCAGTGATCAAGTATACATAAATACATATGCCTACAATAACAATTGATGAATAAAAGGGCTTGAATTTGAAGGCGAACTGGCAGGAGAATGTAGGAGTGCTTGGAGGGAAGAAACGGAAAGGAGAAATGCAATTATACTATAATCTCAAAAAAGTATTGTTATAGTAGCAAGATGGCTCAGCCTTCGAAGTCATTTGCCAAAAAGTCTAATTACATGAGATTAAATGCACCTGGGATACACAGAATAGAAAGAAAGAATGGACGCTCATAATTTTCCTCTAACCTCCACACAAGCATTGTGGCACACATGTACACACAGATATAAACATAGCTACACACAAAGTAAATCAGTAGTTAAGCATGTCAGTCTAATAAATGAATTTTAAATGTTTGATTTTTTCCTATTTATTATATGTATTTTAACTTTAATTTTTGAGCATTGCACACATGTGTTGTGGTAATATTATACCCATACCTTCTATTATTTCCCTCTTTTTATTTAGTTCTCCCACTCACATACTATTTGAGTGAGTAGGACATGTGATGGGAAGAAGACTGTGTTTTATAACCCTCCTTCCTTCTTATCCTTCAACTCCTAAAAATCTTTCCAACTTTTTGTGTGCTGTTTTCTGAGTCTTAGAGTGGGTAATACACATGTCTTATATGTGGCTGAGCACCACATATAAGCTTTTTCAATATTCTGATCAGCTGAATCTCTGTATTAGGCCTTACCCATTTCAAGAAAGATGCTTCTCTGACTAAGGCAGGCAGCAGCATTAGGCCACAATATGAATATGAAGTTGGAATAGGCAGTTTGAGTACATGTATATTTAGCTTAAAAAAAGTAATAAATCCCACATCCACAGCCAGCCAGAGATCTTTGCCAAGGTAAATATTTACCAAGAAAACAATCAAGAATTCTTTCTTCCTGTGGAGCAGACATCAAATACCACCAGAAAGTATATGGTTACTTCTTGTGTTGGTTAATGCTTATTGTCAACTTAACAGACTCTAGAACCAACTGCAAAGGGTGTCTCAATGAGAAATTATCCTAAATTCAGTTGGCCACTGGTCAAGCCTGATAGGGAATTTTGTAATTGATTTAGTTGAAGTTGGAAGACCCACCCTAAGAGTGGATGTCATCAGTTCATATGGTAGATCCATCACCAAATGAAAAGTGGAGAGGAAGCTGAGCACAACCTTTCATTGCTCTCTCCTCTGTGACTATAGATCCACTGTGAGCAGCTGTCTGGAGGACCTTCAGCTGTTATAACCCTGAAATAATGGACAGTAACCTGGAGCTACATGCCAGTTAAAGCTTTTCAACTCTCTGTGTTTTACCACAGTATTTAACAACAAAGATAGAAAATGAATAAGACACCTCAAAGCAAACATCAGTATAGCACCAGTGAGAACATTTTGCCTGACAGGTTAGTATTATGGCATGCAGGATTCACAGGTGGATAGGACCTGTGGGAGAACTAAATAAAAAGAGCATTGATAACATTTTCTGCTTTGACTCTTGGCATACTACCTTAATGCATGTGGTCTTTAGAAAGAAAAATGCCTCCATAGGCTCATATATTTAAATGCTCCATCTGCAATTGGTGGAATTGTTTCAGAAGAAATAGAATATATGGATTATTTTGGAAGAGGAAAGTCACTGGGTGTGGTTTGTCTATTAAAAAATTCCTTATTGCACATTTACTTTTATAAATCTTTGATAATCATGTTTTCTAGTTTGAAAGAAAATTCTTTTGACTTTTGGAATATTCTTGATGAACATAACTAATTGCGCAAAAGCAAAACTTTAAATTTCAAGATTGCTTTTCATCAATATGTTAACTTCATACACTTTTAATATTATGATACAGAGACTTGCATGACATTGTCTTTTAATTCCTTTGCAATTTGTTAAGAAAGCATTTTGATGGCTGCATCAATGGCCCATCAGGTAAAAGCTCTAGTGATGAAAGCTTGATGAGTTAAGTTTTATTTTTCTAACCCTTATGAAAAGGCAGATGCCCTGACTTGCATCTGAAAGTGCTTTTACCTCGATACAGGAAGTAAAGACAAAAGAAGCAGCCAGAAGCTTGTGGACCAGGTAGCTTGGCTCATATGACATAGTAGTTCCTAGATGAAAGGCACAAACCTGACTCTAAAAAGTTGCCCTCTGACATGAAAATGTGCATCATGGCATCCCTACCCTCAAATGCACTGAAAATAGATTGCCAGGATTAATATAGAATAAATTCTATGTTTTACTGAGTTGTGTACTTTCTTGATTAAATAACTGCTTCAAAGAACTCATTTGCTTATGGATAGTGTGTAGAAAAATATGCTTTCAGATGTTGAGATTATATTCAGCTGCTTAGCTGAATTACGTTGCTATTCTAAATATTTTTATAATATATGGGGCTCTATAGCAAATGGAAGATTTGCTGGAAAAATGCTAGCACTTTGTTACTTTTTTTATGAAATATAGACAGCTTATTAGACTTTTTTCCAGAAGGCTTATCATTTTGATTGCAGTTTTAGAACTGGAAGTATCTATTTGTCTTATTCCTAAATGTGAGCAGCTATATTATTTCACCACTGAAAATAATGCTTAAGTATAATCTGTTAGCCATCAAAGTTACCAACAAATAGTGTTTTCTGTATGTACATAATCAGAACACACACTAATTTTTTAGTAAATAGTATAAAAACATTTAACAGTGTTCTTTCTTTAAAATTAAAGTAATGAGGGATACGCTCTGTTCCAAATGATATGACAGACTTTGAAAATCCCAATGGAAGGCCTCACCATCCCTTGGGAGCAGAAATAGGATGGGATGGGGCTTGTTGGGGGGCAGGGAAGGAGGGGAAAGAGAGGGAACTGGGGTTGACACGTAAAACAAGCTCATTTCTAATTTAAATAAAAATTAAGAAAAAATGAAAGTAATGTAATGAGAAAATAAATTGAATATTATGCTTCCCAATGTTTTTATAATTGTGCTATAATTCTTAGATTAGCAAAATCCCAAAACACATCAAAATGGCAATTTTAAATGCATTTTAAATATTCATGTTACTTTTAGAGACAAATTGTTCCTTTCAAATTATAATAGAACTTTTTCAAATATTTGATTAATAAGACCATAAATAAAATCTCGATCTCTTCAAATATTCTTCTGAGATGAGTCACTATTTCCTTATCCCTGACTCATTCTTTTGTTACTGAAATAATTTCATTAAAAAGTCTATTCTTAATCTTATTTTTTGTAAAAGATTAGTTTCCCTATTAAATACTGTGTCAGTTTCTAGTTTTTGAAATATCCTGAGATATAATTACAGTAGTACTTTAATATCATCATAATCATGTTTTATAAATATGTTCCTCTGACAAAGTATTTTAATTACATTGTTGTAAGTGACCTTTAAAGACCTTGACATTGTCACATAGGACAAACATTATACTAAAGTATTAATAATTACATGAAAAGTAATATTAGAGTTGGCCAATTTAACATTTCAGTCAACATATATGCTTATAATCATTCTGACTTACCTGTGAAGACTCACTGGCTTAACAGATAATATTGTATTATGATTCTTTCACTTCTACACTTAAAGAAGTATTAATTATTTTAAATACTAAGAAAGCTTTTACTACAGTAAATGCTTTGTTCTTTCCTTTCATATGTGTATTTTTCCACCATTACTCTTTTAAGGAAGTTCATTATATTTAAATAGGCCTTTGCTTTTGAAGCAAAACCTGTTTGGTTATTATATTTCGTCATTGTTATATAATAGTCATTTACTTACTTGTCACACAGAAATTTGCCTCTTCGTTCTTCACAGATGTTGGTATCTAGAATATTTTTATTATTTTTTGATGCATTAAGTTTAAAAGTATTCTGCTCTAGACTAGCATGTTATCTTAATTATTCTCTTTGTTTCCTTGGGTTTCTCATACATAAACATGATTTCAATTATGATCTTGTGATCACCTTAAATTGGTGTTATGTCAAGATAATTAAGTTCTTATCTATACATACAAATGCATAAGAAATATTCTTCCATATTTTTCAAATGCACTTTAAAGTGAATACATAAGCCAAAAGTATTTCTTCTCTGTAGGATATTCTTGCTAAAATGGCTGATGAAAATTTTAACATGGTTCATTTAGTGAAAGTCCACTTAAGTAATTCTGAAGCTGCTTTTCATATTATCATCATTATCATTTTGTTCTGTTGACATAGGACCTCGATGTATAGTGTAAACTAGCCATAAATTTACAATTTTCCCCCTAGCCTACCATGTTCTGTGATTGCTTGCACCAACAACACTTCTGGACATATCCAGCTATTGTACTCTCAAATATATGTATCTGGATTGTCTTACTGTCTGGTAAGACCTTTATAATGTCTCAGCCTGGCTTTTGAAATTTATTTTGTTTTTTCTGATTTTGTGTTCATGTCAATCACATTCCAACTAATAATATAGACATTTTTATTCTTTTTAACACATGAATATAATGTATTTTAATCAAATCTATTACCCTTGCCTTCCCTTCCATCTCCTTCCTCATGCCTCATCAATTTCCCCCCTTCCCAGCTTCATAAACTGTTTTTTTTAATATACAGATTCTAATTAGTATCGTCTGTATTGCTTAAGTGTAGCCTCAACCACTGGGATATGGGCAGCCAACAGATGTATGAGAATTCCTGAAGAAGATGGACACTCCCTCTCTCAGGTGCCGTCAGTTGCTAACAGTTTCTCAAATAGTGATAGGTCTTTGTGAGATCCACACCCATGCGAAAATTTTGGCCTAGTTGATTTTTTACACTTCTGTAGGTTGTGTTCATACATTCATACCAGCAGGGAGTTCAAGTTTGCAATGTCCCTGTCATGACTCGAAAAATATTTTATAACTGCTCTCCATGTGATGGTTACGTTTTTTTTGTTGTTGTTGTTTTTGTTTTGTTTTTTTGTCCTTTTGTCACAAACTAGAGTCACCTCAATTGAGGACATGCTAGCTACCATTTGATTTCTCTGTCCATCTTTCACTGAGGCATTTTCTTGAGCCCTGGGCAGGTGGGCAGGTGAATCAATGTTGTTAATGAAATCAGTAAATACCTTTCACCATGATTCCTCCCCTGCTTTTTCTTTAGCTCCTGCCTTTACTTCTCTGATTGCGTTTTTTGGACACTTGTAACCCAAATAAACTCTTATATTCAAGGTTTTTGTCAATGTTTTATCAGTGCAGCAGAAGACAAACTATGACTTCACTCCCTCTGGCTTTTCAGTTTTCTGGCTCCTCTATCGAGATGACTACCAGGGCGTTGGTATGTAAGGATGTGATCTGGATGCCCCATTTAAGGTTGAGAACTCAACAGTGTCTAATTGTTGACACATGGCTCTGGGTCCTCATATTAATCATTTACTGCAAAAATACCTTTTATGATGAAATTTGGGAGCTGCATTAATTTTCAAGTATAAAAATAAGTAAAGGAAGCAGGGCGTTGGTGGCGCATGCCTTTAATCCCAGCACCCGGGAGGCAGAGGTAGGTGGATCTCTGTGAGTTCAAAACCAGCCTGGTCTACAAGAGCTAGTTCCAGGACAACCTCCAAAGCCACAGAGAAACCCTGTCTCGAAAAAAAAATAAAACAAAACAAAAAATAAGCAAAGGATGATGCACTTTTATAATATACCTATTTAGATTATAAGGGTAGTAAGTTCTCACCTAGAACCTACGTCTGATCAAGCCATGGACTATCAGCCCAGTTAATATTACTAGGCATAAATTCTGCCTTCTGAAATGAGACTTAAAATTTAAAACCTCATGAAGTTTCTTGTGAACTTAAAGAATTTCCTTCCCTTGACATTGACTTAAAGATGAAGAATATTGTTAGTAATTGTGGAAAATGTTTCTTTCACCTCTATTGTCTAACTTTGTAGTCTCAACCATAATGGTCATTTAATTGAGATATAATAATTCTATTCTTTCAAGAGAACAATCTTTGTTGGCATGGTTATTGTGAAGCAAAATTTACTTCCTCAAACAATATTTTTGTTCTATTATGCTTTTCTGCCTTATGTTGGCAAAAATCAGGGAAGAATATGTCCTTCCTTTATGTTCTTTCCCTGAGACAGTCTAATCTCCAACACTCAATAAGCTCAAATTGAAAGGATTGATTTTATGTATTCCTCAATAAATTGAAATCTATGAGAATAAGCATCTTGTATGTTTCCATATTTCCATAATGAAAATAATTTGAGACCTAAGGCACATGACCAGTGAGTAGTTTTGAAAGAGTAAAATTCATTCAAATATGTTGAGAATTAAACTATGAGGGTAAAATACCAGCATGCAACCTATCAAGGCCTGTTTAATGAGGGGATACACTAGAAAAGAAATTATGTCTAGAAAATCACAGAATTGCTGTAATCAGTTACAATATAACACATAGTTTTCTGAGCCCTATTAAGATTTTCAAAGCCCTCATTGAACTATCATAATGGAAAGAAAGCCATTTTCATCCAAAAGCCTCTGAGGAACTGTGGAGTAAAAAGATATTTATTTGCAGTCATGATAATTATAATTTAAACAGCACATATTCCTGTAGCATCCGGGATGTGTCAATGTTTCTTCTGAACACTACATTAAAATGTCCTTTCTGTAACATCTGACACAAACAAACAAACAACCAAAACAGCATCAGCAACAATAACGAATGAGTAAGGCAGGTTGTTTGTGAATAATAATGACTGGAAGCTAGATTTACACATATACTTCTTAGGACAGGCACCGAATGGATTAGATTATACCATCCTCCAGGAAGAATTCAATTAATGAAATGTTTGGCAGGTTCTTTCTCAACAAGTATCATTCTTGTGGCATGTCAGCATATTCAGGGAAGAGGCAAGATTAGATGTGAATCACAAGTTGTTTTCACTGTTTTTCACATCCAAAAGTCATGAAATCTTAGTAAGCTGTTTTTAAATCTTTAGTAGTTAGATAACACATTATTCATTATATCCTCATTTTACTACACGTAAGCTGTAGCAGCACACAAAAACTTGGTTTTAACATGAATTATTAGCCTGAATGATTGAAATAAGTGTTCTTCATTTGGTCACATGGGTTTAAAGTTACTGAAGTTCCATTGGACTCTTAAATACAACTCTTTCTGACTTCTTTTTCATTCTTGACCAAACAGTTAGTACTATTGAAGCCGAAAACTTCTTATTATCTAATTTTATCTATAGTAATATACAAATGCTCACTTTCCATTCTTTTAGTAAAGCATAGCAGATTTTATGGTTTGCCTAAGATATTTCAAAACAATTTCAGTAAGTTTCATTTAAGGAACTAAAATGTTATCATTCAATACTTGCCAAACTATAACTTGTAAATGGACATTAATGCTCAAAATAACTTTTTTAAGAATGTTGGTGTGGTGTTAGTGACCTCTTTACTGTAAAATTTTCAACTTATACTATCTAAATAATTAAAATGTAATTTTCCTAATTTAATAGTTAACCTCAATTCTCTTTAAGATAATATTGTCCAGAATGAGTTTGGTGTGTAAAATTTAAAATCAATACATTCATTTCCCGCATCTTCACACAGCTGTCATTCTAATGCTACTGGCAAGCAGATTTGTTTCACAGGTGTGTACTCGCCTTTTTGAATACAGAAAGCATATAACCATTTACGCATTAAACCATCATTTGAGTGAAATGTTACATATCAGATACACTTTGAGGGTTTTTGAAGAGAATGAACTTCAGGTTGTGCTAGCATCTGGATATTGTTATTTCAATAGCTTTTCTCAGTTGTGAAAATGAGACCTAGTATACACCTTCTGTCAAGCTAATTGGTTCAGTTGTTTATTGTAAACTGTGATGTTTGGAAGGTCTGCTTTGAATCCATGTGAGAATAGCAATTACTTAGAAACTAACAATTACACAATTTTAAAAGTCTAAGAGCAGATGGCTCCTTTGGGTAAAAACTCAACCTCAAAATGTGATATTTACATATGCATTTATCTCATTCTGTCCCAAACTACTTATTCCATTTCAATTCACTTAGCAGTAATACTACTTGTTTTTACATCTCAGAGCATTTGTTCATTTTTCAAATTTATTGTATAAATTGTGGTATGAAATTAAATGTCTGACTTTTTAAACATATACTTCAAAGGAGCAAGCATCACCACCATCCAGATACTGTCTCTGAACATCTTATACAACTGCCACTTTGGATCCATTAAACACAACTCTCCATTTTACCTTTCTCTTCAGGCCCTGGAAGGTGATGTGTTGAATTTCCTTGTTAATATTTAATGGTTCTACATACCTCGTGTAAGTTAAATTTCATAGTAATTGCAATTTTATGGTTGATTTAATCCTACCTTTCCTTTCATGTGCTGCAATAGCTTTCTTATTTTTCCTTTACTTTTGTCCCCTGTTTTATGTGTATACTATATTTTTATTCCATTTATCAAACAGTATGCAGGTGGTTTGGTTCCATGTTTAGCCTATTGTAGAACAAATCAAACACTAAGACAAACATGAAATAAAAATAAAATCCTATTATGTGTATAAATATATACATATGTCTTTGACTGGAATTGCAAGATCATATGAAATACATTTTTAATGTTGTAAAATATCACCATATTGTAACTGTTAGATGTCTTCAAGAATTATACAATGGTTACTTTTCCCCATCCTAATCACTATATCTTCACGACTTATTTTAAAGATTGTTACTATTCTTGTGAGAGTGGTATATGTGATTGCTATTGATGGTGGTCAATCTGACTACATGTGGAATTAACTGAAATCCTAGTAGCTGGAAATACTTGTGAGGAATTTTTCCTGCTTAAAACATTTGAGATGGGCACATCCACTATAAATCTAGATTTTTTTTAAACAAGTCAAATTAAGCTTTATCAACTAAATAAATATTATATGTATTGGGTTGTGCCTTCATTTGGAAAAACTGTGCTAAACAGTTCTAAGAGGAAAAGATTTTTTCACTTTTTTTTATTCATAGGCAGTTTTTATTATATATTTAAATTAGAAACAAGCCTCTTTCATATGTCAATCTCATTTCCCTTTCCCTCCCCTCCTCCCCTACCCCCCCACCCCTGATCTCAATCCCTTTCTGCTCCTGAGGGAGGGTGAGCCCTTCCATTGGAGATCTTCAAAGTCTGTCATATCATTTGGAGCAGGGCCTAGGCCTTCTCCCATGTGTCTAGGCTGAGAGAGTATCCCTCTATGAGGAGAGGGCTCCCAAAGTTCATTTGTGTACTAAGAGTAAATACTGATCCACTAACAGTGGCGCCATAGATTGCCCAGACCTCCAAACTAACCTCCTACTTCAGGGCATTTGGAACAGTCTTATGCTGGTTTCCCAGCTATCAGTCCAGGGTCCATGATCAACTCCTTGTTCAGGTCAGCTGTTTTTGTTGGTTTTTCCAGCCTGGTCTTTATCCCTTTGATCATTACTCTTCCCTCTCTGCAACAGGATTCCAGAGATCAGCTTAGTGTTTAGCTGTTGGTATTTGTGTCTGCTTCCATCAGCTACTGGATGAAGGCACTAGGATTGCATATAAGATAGTCATCAATCTCATTATCAGACAAGGACATTTAAGGTAGCCTCTCAACTATTGCATAGATTGTTGGTGTAACGATAACTGTTTGCACCAACTGCCTGAGTTCCACTGCCATATTTGGGACCCAGAATAACACACGAAGTCTTATATTAATTATAATGCTGCTGGCCCATTGACTAGGATTTCTCATTTTCTACCTCTGTCTTAAGTATCAACCATAAACATTAATCTATATATTTTATAAGGTATTATCTTATCAAAGATGCTGGACAAGTACATGGTGATCACATGGTAACTCCTGTCTTTACTATATTTCCCCTAATCTTCCTGGACTCTTAGCCCCACCTATCTTGCTTTCCT
The DNA here is from genome assembly GCF_003668045.3 of Cricetulus griseus. NCBI lineage: Eukaryota > Metazoa > Chordata > Mammalia > Rodentia > Cricetidae > Cricetulus > Cricetulus griseus. Next base: position 55,062,779 of record NC_048604.1, read on the forward strand.
GTTGACCAATAGTGCTTTATGTATTAACCAATAAGACAAACGTATTCACAGAAGGACTTCCCCAACCATCTCCTCTTTCTGTCTAAATAAAAAGAAGGTTTTTAAAATTAACACAGTAAAATATATAACAAAACAGTTTTTCAAGTAAGAACTATAGTTACAATATTTAGTCCATTAACATTAGGAAGATTTAAAGAAAATATTCTATGATCTATCCTATCTTTGTGTGTCTAAGATCTTATATGTAACTTATCTTATATAATAAGGAAAGAAAACTATAACCATAACTATCTATCTTCGATTCCATCAATGACCACAGAAGCATAATATATAAACTCTAGATCTGACAGAGACATCTTGCTACCTGAATAGCCACCTGGAGTTCCTCTGTAACATTGGGGCATCCATCTTCAGCCTATAGGCCACAGGGTAGCTGGCAGACTTCACCATGAAGCACGGACCCTTCAGAAATGTCTTGTTTTGCAAGTTTAGCAGTCACTTTCCTGTGGGTCCTGCCTGTCCAGTTTATCAAACAGTCCAGGCAAGAGCAGTTTCTTGCCCAAATGGTTAATCTTGCCATGTTGAAGGCAAACTCCATATTGAGTTTCTTTGATGCCCATCCTCCTTTCTGATGTAATTGGCAGTCCAGGAGCAGCTGTGTCTCACTGTCATGAAAAACACTAAACCAGTTAAAATGCCATATATTAAGTAGGTCTTTGAAAGGTTTGAAGAATATCTATCCATCTCAAATACATCTCTGTATATCTAGAAAACCTAACTATCCTAACTTTAAGTTTTGACTATTATACCTGACTATATATAATCTGTATTTAATTATGCATTACATTTTAAAAGATCTGTCTAAACACAATACCTAAACAAGAGAAATATACATCACAAAATTGTCCTTAAATGCATATCAATAAATGAAAATCCATGTCAATGCAAAGTATTCATTTCTATATCCTATTCCCCTTTTTATCCTTTAAAAAGAGATTGACTATGATCGTTAACATTTATAACCAACCTCATTTAATGAAAACAAACATAAACTGTATTTGGGAATTTGGGCATTGTTCATTCCAAACTTCTTCCTGCTGGTTGGGGGTGATGTGCATACCATGGGGATCATGATAAAACACAGAATCCTGGCCAGGTCCTTGTTTTTGTAGTCTATAAGGCTTCATCCTCTCAGCTGTTTTAGATGTTGGATCACATGGGACAATGTTTCAGGGTATCTTGCTTCATCAAACCATTAGTCTGGAAGGAATCCATAGCTTTCCATTTTGTGTGGAAACATAAGCAAAAGCTCTTTTCCCAAGTAACTTGTCCATATATTTAAATTTAAAAGTAATAGCATTTTTAAAATATATAAATTGGATTAATTTAGCAGCACCTATAATCAAATGTATTTTAGCACCTGTAGCTTTTTTCTTAGAAATCAAACAATTTAAAGACAACAATATAGCATACAGTATCCAGCCTCTCAGTATTTTCCATCTTTACATGGGGTATTTATTTATTTTTATAACTCTATTTCTTTTGCTTTTATTTTTTTTCTTTTATGTGACAGAGTTTCTTTGTGTTACTTTGGCTGCCCTTGAACTCACTCTATATACCAGGCTGGCCTTGAAATCACAGAGTTCTGATTGCCTCTGTGTCCTGAGTGCTGGGATTAAAGGCATGTGCCACCAAAACCCAGCTACTCTATTACTTCATTTTTTATAAACACTTTATCCTGTTTCTCTTTCTCTCAAAGTGTATTTATAATTTTAAACACACTATAAACCTTTAGAGGTTTTTCTTGATCTGAATATGCCTTTATTGTAAATCTTTACCGTTTTCTGGCCATGATGTCATTATCTGATGAACAACATAGCTAAAATAAAAGCAGCAGCTCTTTTAGCCACTGTCTTTCCAAGATGGCGGGGGTATGCTTACAGCCAGAACTGAGAGCTGTGGTTACTGCCTTGGTCTATGCTGCCATCAAGGAAGACGCTGCTGGATTGGAGATGTGGTCACTGCCACTGCCAGCTGTTCATACACACCACTCAGTTGTTAGCAGGGCCTCTTAAAAGACCCCTGTGGTTTTTCTGTATATGCTGAGTCAGGAAACCTCCCTTGAGGGAGTTGCTCAAGTCTCTGCTTATCTCTAGTAAAGCAGAGACCACCAGAGAAAATGCTGCAACCAAGAAATCATGATTATCTCTGTTCTTTTGCTTCTAAAATCTCTTTTTTAAAGTTATTGTGAAATTTTTATGTGGAAGTTCATAGATCTCTGAATATTTCCCTAGCGCCAGATTTCTCTAAAGCTATAATGGCTCCCTCTATGATGGTATATCTTTTCTTGCTCTCCTCCATTCTTCCCCTGACTAGATCTTCAATGAAATCTTGAAATTTCCAGCAAATGGATGGAACTAGAAGAAACCATCCTGACTAAGGTAAACCAATCGCAAAAAGACAAAAATAGTATGTACTCACTCACAATATGGATTTTATATCTAGAGCAAAGAAATAGCAGCCTATAATCCACACTGCCAGAGAAGCCAGGAAACAAGGAGGACTCTAAGAGAGACATACATGGTCCCCTGGAGAAGGGGAAAAGGACAAGATCTCCTAAGCAAATGGGGAACATGGGAGAGCAGAGAGGGAGTTAGAAGAAAGAGAAGGGGAGAAGAGGAGGGGAGAGGTGGAAAAGAGGGAACAGGAACCTTGAGTGACTTTCCAAGCAGGCAGATGTCTCTGTCATTTCTAAAGTTTTGGAAGTGTCTCGCACTGTACTTTCTGTTTACTCAAATACTATTATATCCTTCTGGTGTCTTTGATGAAGTTGAAGACTGGGTAGGTATAATTAGTTTCCCTTCATTATGAAAGAAGGTAAATTGTATATAAAACTTTGAACTCACAAGGTAAATGTTGTGGAAAATTTGCATAACTCTGTAAAGATATGTTGCTTTGTTTATTCTATGTTTGTTTAACTATGTAAAGGTGTGTTGCTGCTTCACCTTGCATGCCTAAGGCACCTGATTTGTCTAATATAAATCTGAACAGCCAATGGGGAGGAAGATTAGGGTTACGTGGGGATTATATTCAGAGAGAAAGGGGAAACAGCCATCCACCTGGGGCCCAGCCATCTCGGGCCCAGACAGATAGTGAGAAAGCATCAAAGCAGAATGGATAGTACATAGATGAGGTAAAGGAAACTCTGGACAGCACACAGATCAATAGAAATGGGTTAATTTAAGATTCTAAAAAGCCATCTAGAAACAAGCTTAAGACTGAACATGCATAATTAATAAACTTCTGTGTAATAATTTGGGGTCTGGCAGGAAAAGAAAGCCTGCTACACTGTGGCCTATTTAATCCATTCTGAAATGTTTTACTACATCAGTGACAGTTTCTAATTGACAATCTACTGAAATTTCTTATGCTTAGTTGATATTAACACACAATTTTTCATGAAATTCTTACTACTTCATTAATTGGAAATTCAATATGGGACTATCTCAGTTTGGCACACAGTTAATGGTCGCCATGATGCATACTTATAGAAACACATTGTTAGCATATACAAACAATTTACATTGAAACTCTGAAGTAACAACAGCCCACTGAAAATGTTAATGTAAAAAATAAATATACATAATCTTCACAACCATGTACATACATAGCCCCAAAGATGTTCGGTTTGAACATTTGTGAAAATTCAGGAGCAATGTAACCCAACTTTTCCAAAGTTCTACATAATGGTACACAGTTACATTTTAGTATTTCTACAGAAGTAAATGGCTTTAGAAAAGGGTGGTTGGAAACACAAAATATTATTCTCTTTGTATAAATGTATTAATATACTAGATAAGAATTTAATCATAGAATAACTTCTCTGTAATAAAGCCATCACAGAGATTCATGTACTACCTTTATTTCTTTGATAGTCTACCTTAAATGTTTTTTTGTTTTGAATATCAAAATAAGAATTGAAATAATTTTCTTAGGGTTATGCACGTGTGTGTGTGTGTGTGTGTGTGTGTGTGTGTGTGTGTGTGTGTTTGTATTTGCATGCATTTAGATATGTGCAACATGTGTATGAAGTGTTCATGTAGGCCAGAAGATGGCTTTGGAACCTCTGAAACTGGAATTATATACATAGTTATGAGCCACTATGTGGGTGCTGGGAACTGAACCGAAGCAGCAAGTATTCTTAAATGTTGAGTCCCAAAAATCCACTATTTTTAATTATGAGTTAAAATGTTACAACACTTGGTATCTTAACACAACAAAAATGTAAGTCATTACTGTTCTGAATGTCAATCTTAATGTAGTCTCAGAAGATCAAATTAAGGTGTAAATAAAGATATGCTCTTTTCTAGGACCTTTGGGTGAGAAAAATATTTTTCCAGGTTTCCCGAATCAAGGTTAGGACCACTTCAATTATATCAACAACAGATAATTTCTATCTATCTGTCTGTTTGTCTGTTTGTCTGTCTGTCTGTCTGTCTGTCTGTCTGTCTGTCTGTCTATTTGTCTATCTATCATCTATGTACCTACTTATTTATTTATACATTGTGTGTGTGTGTGTGTGTGTGTGTGTGTGTGTGTGTGTGTGTGTTTATGTGTGTAAGAATGAAACCACTTGCATATGACTTGCCATGCATCTGGTGCTCAGAGGGTAACTTCTTTCTGAAGTCAGCCCTCTCCTTTCACTATGATTCCAGGGTTTGAACTCATGTAAGTGATCAAATTCATAAGGATATTAGGCTTGGTTTGCAAGTGCATTTACCCACTGAGCCACCTCACTAGCCAACAAATTATCATTTTTAGAGTAGGGTATGAGGTGTTTGGTTTTTGTTGTTGTTTGTCCCTTTCCAAATATAGCTTGTAAGTCCATTATGCTCACAGGAAGCTTTTGTATTAGAGACATTTGATCAGTAGCCACAATCACCTGTGATCTCAATTGATTTTCCTGTCAAATGTGTTGAATTATTGAGAATTATACTTAAATTTATATGAAAGATCTCATTCTTACCACAGTGACATTTTTAGTTTTTACTATAAATTTAAAATATCTCATTTATTACATTAAAATTCATGTAAATCTCTGTCACTATTTCTATGTTTCTCCCTGTTATTACTCCTCTTTCTTTCCATTTCTCCTTTAATCAGTAAAATGATAAGTATCATCTCACCCCAGATGTGTACATATTAGTTTGTATGAATCAGCATATATTGCCTTAAACTATTGCAATTTTAGAAAAGTGTGTCTCCCTCAAAACCTTGTAAGCACATTGAGGGCGGAAACATCAGACTTTTATTGATGTCATAATCTTAAATGTAATATATAACCAACAGACAAATCACATAATATTTATTGTTTAAATGAAGTAAGAAATTCTCTGGCGACAAGCAACTTGCCCAAGGTCTCTGAGCACATGCTCTTTCTGCTGTCATGCAAAAGTCCCATACTCTGCATCAGCAGATAAAAAGATAAAATAGCCATACACTCAAAAATACTTCAAAGACATTGAGCTGTACTCCAGATATTGTTTTTGTATGTTCTGGGACTACATCATAAGAACACTTTCCTTCTTTTCCAAAGATCACAGACTTAACTTTGCCTAAATCACCAGGCAACAGAAAAATGAACAACAGAAGACTAGTGATACATTAAAATACATCTGGACATGAGAACCATATAAATTTGAAATTTGGATAAAGGTCAAATCATTGACATGTAAATATCTAATGAAAAAGGAAAGGGGTCATACATAATTTTAGGAGGGTAGTAAATGAGGTTTAGGAGAGATAAATGGACCCAGAAAATAGTCAACTGCCTGAGACAAAGTTACGGTGGTCTCTCACTGGGGTGTTTAATTTTCTGTTCCTTTTTGGGTGGTTAATTTATCCTCATTAATAAGATTTATAACAATTACAATCCATCTTGCATTGGAACTTCCTTTATAGTAAGATAAAGGAACTTCAGAGAAAATGCCTTCCTAAATTCCAGGAAAGTAAACGAATCAAAGATGTTAAAGAGACCCCCTATATCTAAGACTGTATCCAGCTCAATCGTTCCAATTGCCACATTATTGACGTCACTTTCTCAGTCCAATGATATCAACAACTCAAGGAGACAAAATTTCTGTTCATCATGGAAAGCACCAAACATCATGAAAAAACTAGAACAGATGGGGCTAGAGAGATGGCTCAGTGATTAAGAGCACTGACTGCTCTTCCAGAGGACACAGGTTCAGTTCCCAGAACCCACATAGAAGCTTACAACTGTCTATAACTACTATTCTAGGCTGTCTGATGCTCTCATATGTTCATTAGTTTCTCCAGTTCACAGAGTAAAGCACTTTAAAAATGTAGGCATTTCCTTAGTTTTACCATTTTTTGATGTCGCTATTCACTTCCATTTTGTTTGATGGACACAGAACATTATTCATTGGGATCTTCATCTTTCTTAATCTTGCGGTCTCTGTGGGTACATGGCATGACTACATTTATCCATGATTATTTCATGTAATATATGTGATACTTTCTGTTTTCTGCAGGCTGAATATTCTCCTGCCCATGATCTCCTTTTGTTTTTCCACCTGCCTGTCTCTATCCATATTTCTTTCCTAGCATTATGTAGAAATATCTGAAGGCAGGATCTACTGGGTCTAGTTTTAGGTCTGAAATATCTTAGTTTTTAATCTCTTGTTGAACTAGTAATTTGGGTTAAAATACAATTCTATGGAGAGAGGTGAGTGTCTGGTTCCTTGGCTAGAAGATCCTATTCTTGGCTTGAATCACCTGAGGCATGACCTGCACCCCAGTCTTGACCACCAAAGACACAGAGAACTGGGACCACACCTCCCCACACTACAATCCTTTCTCCCACAGTACATGCAACCAGCAGATCCTTGGCCCCTTCCTACACCTTAAAGAGTCCTAGAGCTGTATCAACATTCTCCAGAGGCAGATACCTACCTGCACCTGTAGGAAGAGTGACAACCTGAGCCACAGGCCCTAACTGCATCCACTGGAGGAAAAGACGGGTAGACAACAGTGTAAGGATACATTCAACGACGTAAAAAACAATATGGCATCACCTAAATCTAGGCATTCTACACCAGTAAGGCATGATCTTCCCAACTCAGATAAAGCAGAAGAAAAAATCTAAAAATAAATTTATGATGATGATAGAGGCCTTTAAAAAGGAAATGAAAAGCTCCCTTAAAGAAATAGAAGAAAAGACAAACAATGGAAGAAAAAAATCAAGTCCCTTTTATAAAAGCAAGAAAATTCAATAAGAAACTAAACAGGTGAAAGAAACAGTTCAAGACTTGAAAACTAAAATAGAGGCAATAAAGAAAACAGAAACTGAAGGAATACTGGAAATGGAAAATCTAGGTAAATGACCAGGAACTATAAATGGAAGCCTAAGCAACATAATGTAAGAGATGTAAGAGAGAATCTGGGGTGTTGAAGATACAATAGAGGAAATAGATTCTTTGATCAAATAAAATGACAAATCCAACAATTTATTAACACAAAATATGCTGGACTTCTGAGACACCATGAAAAACCAAATCTAAGAATAAATGTACAGAAGGTGAAGAAATATAGCTTAAAGGCACAGAAAAAATTCAACTAAATCATAGAAGGAAACTTTTCCTGACTAAAGTAGAACATGCATATGAAAATACAAGAAGCTTACAGAATACCAGATAGATGGGAAAAAATAGTCCCCATGTCACATAATAAGCAAAATGTTAAATACACAGAATAAAGAAAGAGAATAAAGAGCTGGAAAGGAAAAAGCCTAAGTTACCCATAAGGCAAACATATCAGAATTACACCCGACTTCTCAATGGAATCTCTGATGAGTCCACTTGTTGTTGTTCATATGTGTATGTGTTTAATGCTGACCACATTGGAACTTGTCCTTAAAGAAACCTCAGAGGTCAGTAATTGATTATAGATCTTTATCTGCGGGTAGATCCTTAGAAATTTTCTCTGTCCATGTGGGCATGTCAACTTCCATGATTATTATTCAGTTTGGAAGAGATTTAATAGGTGTAGGTTCCTAAGCATATCTAGAGAACATTATCTCACAGCAGATCTCCTTGTCCTCTGGATTTAAAATCTTTCCATCTCTTCTTCCATTATGTTTCCTAAGCTTTAGGGGAATAGTTGTGTTGTAGATGCATCAATAAGGTTGGACACTACACAATTGTTCTCTGTTTTGGGGGTTTGTATAAATGTTTCAGCACTTAAAGTACTAGCTGCTTCTGCAGAGGATACCAATTCATTTCTCAGCACTCACATGATAAGAATAATGGCCTGTAACTCCTGTCCTAAAGGATCCAATGCCTTATTCTGGCTTCTGGGAGTATTGCATTCATTACACACAGGCATGTATCCAGATTGCCTTTTTGTATTAACCTTATTAAAACAAAATAAGGTTAATGGGTGAAAACAAGAAAGTGAATATTATCCAATATTTTATCTGTTTCCTTTCAGAATGCGCTAGAGCACATTCGTCCCCATTTATGCATGAATTTAATAATAAGAATTTTAAATATTATTTTCTCTACTTGAATATTAAGTGAATTTTAAGGAAGTGTTTATGAACACCAAGCTAATTATAGGAAAACTTCCAGTGGTTAACTTTTATGTGTCAATTTGGCTGGGACTAATCCCTCTGGTAATTTGTCTGAAAATGTGGATATTGTTAATATGTGTTTTTAATATTTAATCATCATCTCATGAGTGGGGACCTTACAAAATCATCTACTGAAAAAGACTGACACCCTGCAAAGAAAACAGAACTGTCATGGAAGATTGTCTCCAGATTTGAATTTTGCTCCTCCCTGGGTCTCCACACTTTTGGTTGTCAGCCTTAAAGATTTCAGAATACAGGCCAGGTGGTGGTGGCACATGCCTCTAATCCCAGCACTTGGGACATAGAGACAGGTAGATCTATATGAGTTTTAGGTCAACATGGCCTACTGAGCAATTGACAGGACAGGCTCCAAAGCTGTGTCTTGAAAAACCCAGCAAAATAAGGATTTAGAATACCATGCGTATAAAATAATTGCAGCCTAAATCATTAACACTCCTCCATCATCACTTTATATGTGTGCATACACAAAAATATATGTATACACCAAATTGGTCATTAATCCAGAGTTGTTGATAATAAATATGCATTAATATACACATATTTTTATATGAAAACATTTATATAATCCAACAATACTTTGGCTTATTACTCAACAGAACTTCTCTAACATCAGTATTTTCTTCATAAGGCATATCATGCAAGAAATTTCTTAATCATGGGAAAAACAGGCAGTGGATTTCATTTTGTTGGAACCCTTTTTAAAACAGTAATGTCACAATAACAACACCCCTCCCACTAAAAAAAGGCACAGAAGTAAAAACATTGTAGTGAAGATTTAATTACTGAAAATTAAATGGGTTGATTATGAAAGCTGACCCAAAAGAACAGAAAGTCAGCTAGTCCAGTATCCACTAAGCATGTTGCTATTAGGGAGGATCCAAACCTTTCTTCCATTCAGTGCATGCCCAAAAGGCTACAAATGGGATAAGTGGGTGAATTTTGGGTGTACAAATACACTGAAGTACATAGTTTCAGCAACTGTACAAATGTGATATAGTTCAATTGTGATGAGGAATGGATACATTTGTTTTAAACCCACATATATTATGTTGTTAGCATTAAATGCTCAGCTGTGCATCTCATTACATATAGCATTATAGTAGTGTATGTTTTACAACAAAAAATTATTAAAAATTGCAGTCTTGAAGCTAGTGTGTAACTCAGTGGGGGAGGCAATGTTTGCCTTTTGTCAGAAGTAATGTTGTGTAGGATATCAAGCAGGCTTGCCTTCAAGTTTCTGTCTTGTGTTTCTGCGTTGACATCCATCAGTCATGGAGTGTGACTGGAATTGGAAGCCAAATAATTCTTTTCTCCACTAACTTGCTTTTTTTTCAGCATATTTTTCATCATAGTAACAGCAATGAAATTAGAACCTTTGAAATCAAAAGTTCAGAATTATCCAAAACCTAGTACCACACCTTCTAAGAAATGGCCAACAACATTAAAAAGCATAAACAATGAGACAAATGTCATAGCTTTTATCTGTAATCCCAACCCTGGTGATGCTGAGACAGGAGAATTCCCCACCCTTTGGAAGAAAAACTAGACAAGGAGTTCCAGGACAGCCTGGGCTACAAAGTGAGTCATATCTAATAACAAAAGAACATGTGGCACAACGTGGCACAACAAATTTCTGGGCCTTCGTGAAAATTATATCCTATAACTCCATAATAGCACTGATTCAACAAACAGCATCTCTCCTCATCCCTATCCTAAGTTCTTCCCTAACATAAAAGCACAGATTATAAGATTATATTCATGTTACTGGCTTGTATGACACTTAGGGAGACAGCCTTTGTGGGTAATTCATCTTCTTTCCAATTTTCTCTCACATGTTTGGTTCCTAATTTCTCTGTTTATATTCATATAAATCACCTGTAAGTGTCCCTACCATAATTCTTATCAAACAGAAAAGTCATAAAGTCAATTTAAAATATTGTTTCATTTCTTAAATCTATAAGGCTTAATGTACTAACATGTCATACCATGACTTACAATTATTAGTGGGACTTGTTGCTCTAAACATATATTGGAAATATGTCTGGTAAAATGGATTAGCACAATTATTTCATGTGTTTATAGGGAGAGTCCAATAACATATTTTGTTTTCTACAGATTCACTGGCAGGAAACAGCTTTACATAAAATATAGTAATAGTGTTTGCTATAGAAGTGTCATTCAATTATTTTATACTACTAGAAATTGTTTGACAAAATAATACAGCATTTCATTTACTTTGAAACTGTACTCTGTCCTCCAAAGAGGAGAGAGTTCGTGTTATTAATAATTGTTCCTTGATTTGATGCCTTGAGTTGTTTTGTAATTGCTTTTGTGTTAATTTGTGTGTACTCATATGTGCATGTTTGTGTGTGTGAGTGTGTGTATGTGAGTGAGAGGGAGACAAAGTGATATTTGTGTAGATGAGTGTAGAGGTACTATTCTGCATGACTGTGTGTCACAATGTGCATGTAAATGTTAGAGGACTATTCATTAAAATCAACTCTGTTCTTCTATCTTGTTTTTGAGGCAGGATATATCCTCCCATTTTGCAGAGTTCTGTACTCCATGCTAGCTGGCTGCAAGATTCTAAACAATTCTGTATCTGCCCCACATTTCACTATAGGAATATTGGAATTACAAATGTTTCACCGTATGTGGAGTTTTTAACATGTTGATTCCAATGGTCAAACCCAAACCATCTAAATTAAGCACCAAGTGTTCTGACCAGCTGAGGTATCTCACACATTGTTCAGTGTTTTTTTTTTTTTTTCTACCCTCATTTTTGAGAAATGTGCTTCATATAATGACAGAAGCAGATACTAAATATCTGCCCCATTTGAAAAATGGAAGTATAAAGTTATTGTGAAGAAACTGAGAAATAAAAATATATTTAATCTTGGCAAGGGCAGTTTTAACAAAGAATATCCTGAGAAGTTGAAAGGAGGCTTACTTTTCTTAACACAGCCTATTCTTTGGTAACTTTTTTTTCTAAGTAAATTTTTTATTTAAATTACAAAACAAGCTTGTTTTACATGTCAATTCCAGTTTCCTCTCCCTCCCCTGCCCCCAACAGACCCCCTGCTCCAGTTGGTTTCTGCTCCCCAGGGAGGGTGAGGCCTACCATGGGGGATCTTGAAAGTCTGTCATCATTTGGAGCAGGGCCTAGTATCCCTCTATATGGAAAGGACTCCCAAAACCCATTCGTACTTGAGGAATAAATTCTGATCCAAAACCAGAGGCCCCATAGATTTCCTGGACCTCCAGACTGACATCCTCTTCTAGGGGCGTCTGGAACAGTCCTATGCTGGTTTCCCAGAAATCAGTTATGGGTCCATGAGCCCCTGCTTGTTCGGTTCAGCTGTTACTGTGGGTTTCTCCAGGCTAGTCTTGACCACTTTGGTTATCACTTCTCCCTCTCTGCAACTGGATTCCAGAGTTCAGATCAGTATTTCACTGTGGGTATCTGCCAATGCTTCCATCAGCTAATGGATGAAGGCTCTAGAATGGCATATAAGGTAGTTATCAATCTCATTATCAGAGAAGGGCATTTAAGGTAGGCTCTCGACCATTGCTTAAATTGTTAGTTGGGGTCAACCTTGCAGATCTCTGGGCATTTCCCTAGTGCCATATTTCTCTTTAAACATATAATGGCTACCTCTATTAGGACATCTCTTTTCTTGCTCTCCTCTATTCTTCCCCTGACTCAATCTTGCTCTCTCATGTCCTCCTCTTCCCTCCTTTTCTTCCCTTCTCTTTCTCCTAATTCCCTCTCTCCTTTCCATGCTCCCAATTAGCTCAGTAGATCTTGTCCCTTTCTCTTTCTCCAAGGGGCAATGCATGTCTCGCTTGGAGTCCTACTTATTTCCTAGCTTCTCTGGTGGTATGGATTGTAGGAGGCTAATCCTTTGCTCTAGGTCTAAAATCCATATATGAGTAAGTACATAAGATGTTTGTTTTTTTGTGACTGGGTTACCTCACTCAGGATGGTTTCTTATAGATCCATCCATTTACATGTGAATTTTAAGATTCCATTGTACTTTTCAGCTGAGTAGTACTCCATTGTGTAAATGTACCACATTTAATTGGCATCTAGATTGCTTCCAGGTTCTGGTTATTATAAGCAATGATGTTATGAACATGGTTGAACAGATGTCATTGTTGTATGATTGTGCATCTTTTGGTGTATGCCTAAGAGTGGATTGCTGGATCTTGTGGTAGACTGATACCCATTTTTCTGAGGAACCACAATACTGATTTCCAAAGTGGCTGCACCAGTAGGCATTCCCACCAGCAGTGGAGGACTGTTACCCTTTCTCCACATCCTCTCCAGCATAAACTGTTGTTGGTGTTTTTGAATTTAGCCATTCTGACAGGAGTAAGATGGTATCTCAGAGTTGTTTTGATTTGCATATCCCTGATGGCTAAGGATGCTGATCACTTTCTTAACTGTCTTTCGGCCATTTTAGATTCCTCCATTGAGAATTCACTATTTACTTCTGTAACTCACTTTTTGATTGGATTATTTGGGGTTTGGTGATTATCTTCTTGATTACTTTGTATATTTTGGAAATCAGCCCTCTGTCAGATGTGGGTTGGTGAATATCTTTTCCCATTCTGTGCATTGGTGTTATGTCTTGTTGACTGTGTCCTTTGCCTTACACTAGCTTCTCAGTTTATTGTCTGTGCTACTGGTGTTATGTTCCGGAAGTGGTCTCCCGTACCCTTTCATTCAAGGGAAACACCTACTTTCTCTTCTAAGAGGTTCAGTGTAGCTGGATTTATGTTGACGTCTTTGATCCATTTGGACTTATGTTTTGTGCATGGAGATAGATATGGATCTATCCTCAGTCTTCTATATGCCACTATCCAGTTATGCCAGCACCATTTTGGTGTCAGTGAGTGGGATGACCCCATGCCCCAAGGTTCCCAGAGAAAGAGAGAATCCTACCAACACAGCCTGCCCTGTCGGGCTGCTGAGAGGCATCGGAGTAGCTTCTATAGGCTCACGCCATCCCGGTGCTCTTGGGCGTTGGACTCAGCACTGCCGAGATGTAAAGACAGATCCAGATAAAGAAAAACCTCTAAAGGTTTACAATGCATTAAAAAATATATGTAGGATTGTGAGAGAAAAAAATAACAGGAGGAAATACAGTAGGCGGTTGTGGTGGCACACGCTGGTAGGATTTACTTAAAGAAGCAGAGACAGGTGGATTTCCACAGAGAAACCCTGTCTCGGGGGGGGGGGAACAAAAAAAAGTAATAAAAAAAGCCACATAAAGATGGAAAATACACAGAGAATCTGGATACTGTATGCAATATTGTTGTCTTTAAATTGTTTGATTGGCGAGGAATGACTTACTGCTGCTAAAATACATTTGATTATAAATGCTGCTAAATTAATCCAACTTATAAATTATAAAAATGCTTTGACTTCAAAATTTAAGTCTAAGGACAGGCTACTTGGAAAAAGAATTTCTGTTTGCGTTTCCACAGAAAATAAAAATCTATGGATTCCTTGCAGACTAATATGGTTTTATCAAGCAAGACCCCCGGAAGCAGTGACACAACTGATCCTACATTCAAAACAGCTGAGACGATACAGCCTAACAGACTACAAAAACAAGGACTTGCTCAGGTTTCTATGTTTTATCATGATCCTAATGGTATGAACATCGCCCCAATCAGCAGAAAGCAGTTTAGAAAGAACGACGCCCGTATCCCCAAATATTGTTTATAAATGTTTGTTTTCATTTAAATGGGGTTGGTTATAAATGATAATGAGCATAGTCAATTTTTTAAAGATAAAAAGGAGAATAGGATATAGGAATAAATACTTTGCATTGGTATAGGTTTTCATTTATTGATACAACTTTAAGGTCAATTTTGTGATATATATATGTCTCCTCTTGTTTAGGTATTGTGTTTATACAGATCTTTTACCTGTAATAGTCAGAACTTATAATTAGGTTAGTTAGGTTTTCTAGATATACAGAGATGTATTTGAGATGGTTAGGTAGTCTTCAAACCTTTCAGAGACCTACAGAAATATGGCATTTAAATGGTTTATGGTTTTCCCTGGCAGTGAGACACAACTGCTCCTGGCACACCAATTATGTCAGAAAGGAGGATGGGCATCGAAGAAACTCATTATGGAGTTTGCTTTCAACATGGCAAGATTAGCCATTTGGGTAAGAAACTTCTCTTGCCTGGACTGTTTGTTACAGCATAAACTGGACATACAGGACCCACAAGAAAGTGACTGCTGAACTTACAAAACAAGACAGTACTGACGGGTTCCTATTGAAATGGAGAAGTGTGCCAGACACACTGTGTCCTATAGGCTGAAGATGGATGCCCCAAAGTTACAGAGGTACTGTAGGTGACTGTCTGTCCAGGCAGCAGATGTCTCTGTCAATTCTAGAGTTTATATATTTTCCTTCTGTAGTCTTAGATAGAGTTGAAGACAGATAGTTATGGCTATAGATTTCTTCAGTTATTATAAAAGATAAGTTATCCTTTTTATTTAGACAGAAAAGAGGAGATGATGGGGGATGTACTTCTGTGTATGTTTATCTTATTGATTGTTGAATAAAATACTGTTTGGCCAATGAGAGAGCAAGTTAGACGGAACTAGGAGTCAAAGAGGATTCTGGGAAATGTAGTAGAGAAGTGCTGATCCAGGCAGGAGGTGACATAGCAAGGAGACTCATATTTAAGCGAAGGAGAAACAGGAAGGGTCCCTTTTTCCCCTCCGCTCTTTCTCCAGTGTAGCAATGTGATCCACTGGCAAGGAGGGACGCCAATAAGCCGTCTGATAAGTCTTATAATATATATAATATATATATATATATAATATATATATATATATATGATAATTGAGACTGAGCTAACAGATGAGAATCCTAGTCATTGGCCAAGCAGCATTGTTCCTAATACAAGTTTCTGTGTATTAATTGGGGCCCTAAATCGGGCGGGCAGTTGGCGTAAGGCGCACATGTGGTGGCGGGGCTCAGCGGCTTTTGGCAGAAAGATTTATGGTAACACCATTTGTTGAAGATGCTTTCTTTTTTTCCATTGTATGATTTTAGCTTCTTTGTCAAAAATTGGGTGTTCGTAGGTGTGTGGGTCCATATCAGGGTTTTTAATTTGATTTGTATGCTTTCCCATTAAAGCCTAGTTGTCATAGCTTCACTACATTCCTATAGCATATTGTGTAGAATAAGTGGATATTCTATGTATTCCATCTAGTGACAGAATTAAAAGACTTTTTTGCTATTTTGCAAATTGCTTGATAATGAAATACATTGTTTCATTTCCTCTGAAATTCTATTATATCTTTTTCCATATTTTATATATTTTCCTACTGTTACTAATCATTATTCCTTATTTTTGTGCCTTGACTAAGTCTAATCTATTAACCCTGTTTATATTGATGATTAATATGCTGAATGGAGCAGTAGTAAGAAGACTGTACTGATAGTCTATTTTACATTCAGTTAATGTGCAACTTTATCATTGTTTCTATTATCTTATACATTCTTATTAGTTACCCCAATTGGAAGTGTTCACATGTGTCTAGAGTTGTCCCAAAACCAACACTTCTGTGCCTGAAAAGTGTTTATACTTTTAAGACTCCAGTTCTGCTTAGCCTGCATTTGGGTATTATATTAATTGACAAAAGCATTGTATTCATTATTAACTGCCATGTAACTCTAAAGATAGATGGACACATTATTAATACATGGAGTGTTTCAAACATCAAAAGTGTTATAATTTTTCATCAACACACATTCATGAAACTAAGATTTCAATAATTATTCTAATAAAAGTGAAAATCCAAAACAAATTGTATTATTTTAAACTTATGTTCAATAATTTCACTAATATCTAGTCATAATATGAAGATCTTAGGACTAAACCACCATGTGATATTACAAAATGAATTTTACTACATGATTATCAATTTATTTCAAAGTAATTTACATCATATATATTTACATACACATATATTTACATATACACAGTAGCATACATCTACATCTACACAGATACATATACAGAAAGACAGAGAAGCTTATAAGTATTCATATATTTTGTTTTCTATTCCCAGAATAATATAAATTTTTCTTCATTCTATTTTGTAGCATTATGTCTATTGTTCTATATTATAATTATTAAAACAACTAGAAATACTTAGTAGGTCATTTTGTGTCCTAGTATTTTCAAATTGCATTCCTTTTACAATACTAATTCAGTAATTATGAATACATGTAAGAATTGCTTTGTCCTTTCTGTATCTTAAAACTTTTGCTGTGGGCTCCATCATACAATGTATAGTTATCCCCAATATTCCTATATTCCTTTATGTAACACACATACCTTCCTAAGGCCCCCTTTCTTGATTAAATATTTCTGTACAACTAGTATCAAATTTCTCCTCTTTAATTTGCTTATACACACATAAATTTAGCATTTAAATTTCTTCTTAGTTTCAAGAAAAATATAATCAATCAGCTGATAATATTATCCTTTTATTTGCTAAGTCCAGTTGACATGTTCCATATTTTTCAATCACAGAAATGTTAATTTTTAAATAAAGCAAACAAACATTATTCTCTATTTCTTGGAATTAAATGAGCATTTAAACAGATATTATATGATTTCATTTTAAAGATTGCCATATCCTGGTCTTGCTTCTTCATGTAATCCTATGTTTTGCTTTATCAAGTGTTGTATACTATAAACAGTATTTGCCTTAATAATCACTAAAATCCAGACAATACTAAGATGAAATTCTCTAGCCCAGGTCTTTCTTTGAAACTTCGCAATTATATACAAACACTCCCTCTCAGACATGTATACTGGTTCCTGTGACTTGCACACAAAAGTGTGAGACAGGAAGAGGATTGCAATAAATTTGAGGACAGCCTGAAAAACAGAGTGTTTTCTACATCATCCTAGTCTACACAGGGACACTATTTGTCCAAAATACAAAATGACATCAGCTAACAATTTCACATGGTCCATTAACAGAAAACATAGGTCCAAATAGCATATAAATGAAATTCTCCTTTTTGTTTTCCCAGGTGCTATTACAATGTTCTCCCAAATATGTATCTATAAACCTGAGATAGTTTCACTTTATCTATTATCTCAACTCTCAGCTCAATTCAATTCTTCATCAATAATTAATAGTGAAATTTTCTCAATGAACTTTTTTATTATTTTACTTGTATATTCTTTTCTTCAATCTTTAAATACTGTCTTAAATAATTATAGCTTGTATTAACCATCAGTACCAAACCTGATTATTTGTTTCTTGTTTGTGCTTCAGTTGTTGCTGAAAGATGGTCCTTGTGCTTCTTTGATTGGTTCAATTTCATCTGTGCAGCAGAGTGAGCTTAACATTTCAATCTTCATTGATAATCAGTTTTATCTTACACATGACATAGTGTATGTCATCATATTATTTCTCATGTGTCAAATGCGAAAACTAATTCCTGGTACTGAGTATTTTTGTAGGAATTTTTGTCATCCCCCCTCCCCCATATGTGTGTGTGTGTGTGTGTGTGTGTGTGTGTGTGTGTGTATTAATTTACATATATAGATGTAGGTAGTATTGGCAGAGTTGCTTGTTTGTAGTAAGTATTCAGAAAACACTATATTTTATTTATGACTATCTAAATATCTCAGTTGACATAATAATGTATCTATATAAATATAAAAAATTAATTATATGTCCTGGATGAATTGATCACTGCATAACTTGATACCCAGTTAATTCTCCATACTCTGTAAATATCTTTATTCCCTAGCAATGCCATGGCAGTCTATTAAGAATCTCCTGATTTTCCTTCTATAGTTTTCATTTTTTTCTTATGCTTCTTATGTATTTTTGATTTCTGCTCCAACTCTTTAACCTGTCCATTATCACCTTTTTTACAATTATTTCTTTGGAATTGTGTGAGTGCCTAGACAAGGAACCCTTGCCTTCTAGCTAGGCCTGCCTTTAGCATTGACATTCAAGTTTCTAGCTCTTTTTTCTCCACAGAACACAATTCAGGGCCTTTTTTGAGGTTTTTATAGTGTATTTTAGTTATCTCTCACCAAGTTTCCAAATTTTTTATTCTTATTCTTATTATTACCTGGTTATCTACAATATATGTATATATAGAGAGATAGACATTGGTTTATTTGTCCAAATAAATTGTTAAAACGGGACTGTGTAAAAATGTTGTATGAACAAATAAAATCCATATTATATATGCACATTTGAAACTGTCTAGAACAGTGGATCTCATCTCTCTTTATACCATTACCCTTTGATATAGCTCCTCAGGTTGTGCTGACTACCAGCCATAAAATAACTTCTGTTGCTACTTCCTAACTATAATTTTGCTACTGTTATGAATTGTAATGTAAATATCTGTGTTTTTTGATTAGCTTAATCCATCCCTATGTAAGGGCCATTTGTCCCACAAAAGGGGTACTGACCCACAGGTTCAGAATACAGGTCTAGAGAGACTTAACACGCTCAACCTTTCTTATGCTCAACAAATATTTGTATGTGTGCAAAGTCATATTTCCAATATGGTGTGGGATTTTCTGTCTTAGTTGCACACAAACATATTTACAACTAGATGCTGACTACCTAGTCCTTAATCTGCAAGACTGCATACAATATTTATCTGTCTCTCTAAATATCACTAGTTTGTTGCTTAGATCCATGATAAGCTTACATAATGAAGTGTCACATAATTCCTTATGGCTGTTCTTTCTATGAATCTTGGCTTAAGCATAACAATCCCCATTCCCCCACTTGTCATAGTATATTAAAATGTGTCTGGTCTATGTATTTTTGTTACTGCTATTTTTTTAAAGATTTTATTTATTAGGTTTACAACATTCTGCTTCCATGTATATCTGCATACCAGAAGAGGGTACCAGATCTCTTAACGGACGGTTGTGATCCAACATGTGGTGTCTGAGAATTGAACTCAAGACCTCTGGAATAGCACCCAGTGCTCTTAAACTCTGAGCCATCTCTCTAGTCCCTTGTTACTGCTATTAACAACAACAAAAACATTTTGTTAACAGAAAAATAGGGTGGGAAAGGTATTATGGAGATGACTCAGTAGAGTTCTTGCTGAGAAAGTAAGAGGAACTAAGTACAGATCCCTAACACAGCATAAAATGTCAGACATGATTGTACCCTTCTGTTTTCCCAGCTTGTGGAAAGCAGAAGTAAGGAGAAGACTGCAGAACACTGCTCTTACTAGCCTAGCTGAATAAATTGAATTTTTCATTAAGAAATCTTTTCTTGGAAAATAAGGTGGAGCTAAATCCATGAAGACAAGCCACGTGAACTTTTGTCTTCCATATACCTGCACTCACATGTATACAGATTAAATCATTTTTAAATTAATTCCTTGAAATTCTATTTCCATGTCAGTTCTTCTTTAAAATGTTCAAGGTAGTGAAATATAAAATAATCAATAAAATAGAATTATAAATATCAATTAGGTATTTCCTTTAGGAATTGTTCATGGTGTATACAAAATGGACCTATTGCAAAATACATTGAGTTCTGACTTATGTGTGAAAATAATGAGATTGTTATTTCCAAACAGAGCTGATAAAGTTAGAAATTTGTGATATTGAAAATTAGTTTCCAAACTGTAAATTAAAAGCTCTTTTTCAAAAATATTAATAAATAGTCATTCAAATGAACTAACATTATAGATGTTCATTAATTCTGGAGAATAAAATTTGGTTGTGCTTATGCAGGGATTTGAATGAGAATGGTAAAATAGTCTCATATATATGAATGCTTGGCCCCCAATTGCTGGAACTATTTGGGAAGTATTAGGAGATGTGGCCTCATTGAATGTGGTGTGTCATTGGAAGTGGACATTTGGGATTCACAATTCTGATGATATTCCCGGTGCTTTCTCTTCCTTCTTCTTATGGATCCAGATGTGACCTCTTAGCTATTGCTATCACCATGCTTTTGAAATGATGCCATGGAATTGAAAATTTTGAAGCTGTAAGGTTTTTAAAATGCTTCATTTTATATTTTTGCATGGCCATGGTGTTTTGTTGGAACATTATAAATGAAACTGTCTTTTATTAATACTATCTTATCTCAAAAATATAATTAGCTCCCTTTATAGTTGTGCTCACTGATTATTTTATTGCTATAGAGCATTAGGAATTATTTTTTTATGGCTATAGAGCATTAGGAATTATTCGTTAAGTTTCCAGATACCACAGGGAAAAATAGCTTTCATAAAACTTTGGCTTGCTACTGCTAAAGAGCTGACAAGTTTTCCAATTCTGATTTCTTTAGTGTTAAATCTTGTCAGGTTTTCAAATAAGGAATCATCTATTCAAATCACAATATAAGGAAATTCTATTCCAATACCCTTACATGGGGCTTTATGAATGGTATCTTTCTTTTCTCATAGTCTTCCCAAGGAGCATGGCTACCTTTCTTTAACCCTGCTGTGTCCAAAAATGTTTATCTTTGACAGTTGATCTTAAAAATGAATGGTCCCTTCGCACTGCTTTCAAAGTGTCCCATAAGTTTGGGTACGTTGTGTCCACATTCTCATTAAATGCTAGGCTCATGTACACATGGAGATTTGATTATGTCCATCTTCATCATTTTATGCTAAATAACAAAAGACAACTCTATTTGTGGAAAAAATGATGGGACTTTACCTGCTAAAATTCTTAAGCATTATTAGCACAATGAAGATCTTGGGGGCATGATGCTCTAGAAGGAAACATTTTAAAGCATTTTGCCATGATGGGAAAAATAAAGACTTCTAATTCAGAATCATCTGTCTCAGTTTTGAAGAAATCTTATGAAGTCAAAGCTTTATTAAATTGAGATGAACTTTAAAAAATGAATGGTCTCTGGCTGTACTATTTCCTTACTGTTATTGTCCTCGTTAACTTTTTGAAAACATTAGGTACTATCCTTCCAAAGAAATTGCTTTCTCTAAGATCATCAATGATGTCTTTTTAGTCAAAATCAATGGCATCTACCCAGATCTATTTTTAAATTTCTCTCTATTATGTGGTATTATTCATACCATATACTTTAAACTTTTCCTCACACTTAAGTAAAATGACAACTTCCTTTTATACTTCCTTGTTTTCTATTTTAATATAACTTTTTCCACTACATGTTTGTTTTCCACAATTATTCAAGGTATTAATATTAATTATCCTCTAAGCACTTTTCTACATACTTAAAATTTGTAGCAAAAATCATGAAAAAATTTAAAGAGCTATCATCTTGGAATATAGTAATAAATAATGTGAAAGTCTCTCATTATAATAAATGGGACATGGAGAGACCAAGACAATTTTAAATAAAATTAATGAATCAGAATAAATTGGGTAAGAGTGTAATGATGAATAGAGGCATACTGGGTGCCAAGAAAATTCTGATTGGATTGAGTAGGCATGTGATGGCAAATTGAGTAGAGATCATCTGAGCAGTAACCTAAAATTCAAAGAATAGACCAATGCTTTTAAAAGGTTATTTGGGAAAGAAATGAGAAAAATAATTTGCAATTCCAAGATGATAATGATTTGCCTTGTGATCTAATTTGCAGTGTTAGTTTGGGTGATTAAAGTGGGAGATGACATCAGACAGGAAAGCAAATTACTACTTCCTATAACAATGTAGCACCTGGTCCAGTAGTTTGGCCACATAACCATGAGTATATGGGCAGTAAAAATTGAATTTCCTTTTAAAAAAGAAAAATCAAGGTGTGGTGATGCATTCTTTAAATTCCAGCACCAGAGGGAAGAGGCAGGCAGAAGCAAATCTCTAAAATTTGGACCAATTTAGTCTATATCATGAATCCCATGCCATCCAGGTGACAGAGTAAGACTCTCTCTAGAAACAGGCAAGAAAAAAGTGGTAGATCTGCCATGAGTGAGATGAAGTTGGGAGTGAATATGATCAAAATATATTATGAGATATTATCAAAAAGCAAATAGAAATATTAAGGTCCAGCTCTTGGAAATAGAGTGGAGGTTTAGACCCCAATCTATATAATCGATATTTTTTGAGCTCTGACAATCATAGAAATACACTGAAATTTTAGACCCAGTGGTCCAATGAAATACATATTTTTTATTATGAAGGCAAAATATGGATATCCTAGAGTTGTTCCAGTGAGGGGCCCAGTATTGAGGGTGTAGCAGCAGCCAGGGTCCTTGAAACAGACCAACAACTCCTTGATGAACACTTACAAGTAATGATGCATGGAAAAGTGGTATACTGTGTGACACACTAGTTCACACTACAGCTTCCAGAATGTGACTTCTTTTTTGTATGAAAGTTAATTTATTTATTTTTGTTTTTGTATTTGTTTTTTTCTGGTAAGTTGCTATTAAATTTTATTTTATCTTGAGGGGTAGGTTGAATAGGGAAGATAAGAAGGTTTGGGGAGATTAATGGGATGGTGTGCATGATATGAAATCCACAAACAATCCAAATGTCAAAAAGATTTTAAAATTATATATATATATATGAATATATATATGCATATATATTATATATATTACAAAAGTAAAAAATGTTTCATTTAAGCCATTTATATTAGTGAGTATTTTAAATTTTGTGTAGTATTGAATAATTCAACATTACTATAGTGGCATTCCAATCAATAATTGCAAGTAAGCATTCTGGGTGTACTTGCTATTTTCACAAAATGAATCTAAAGACTAAAATAATGTTGGATAATATTTCTCAACAGAATTATTAAGTCCAGTTAGTGTTTGAATGCTGTTACTAGGTATACACCCACTCTAATTTCAAGTTGTACCAATTCTTTTAAATATACCTTACAAAAATTTATCATTGTTAAATATTTATTTTGTGTACAGGGAAATTTTCTTTGAAAGAATTTAACTTTCAATATTTGAGAAAGACACAGTAGATATTTCTATCTCAGTAGTGAAAGTGTTTTATACTTTTAAATTTTTTTTCTTTCTCTCGATTTGTTATTTAAATTAGAAACAAGATTGTTTTACATGTCAATCCCAGTTCTCTCTGCCTCCCCTCCTCTCCTGCAACCCCCCAACTAACACCCTACTTATCCCATACCTTTTCTGCTCCCCAGCGAGGGTGAGGCCTTCCATAGGGGGTCTTCAGTGTCTGTCATATCCGTGTGTGTGTGTGTGTGTGTGTGTGTGTGTGTGTGTGTGTGTGTGTGTGTGTGTGTGTGTCCCAAAGTCTATGCCTATGCTAGGGATAAGTATTGATCTACTACAAAAACTACAAAAGGCCCCATCGATTTCTGAGTTCTCCTCACTGATACCCACGTTCACGTGGTCTGGAGCAGTCCCATGCTGGTTTCCCAGATATCAATCTGGCAACCAAGAGTTCACCCTTGTGCAAGTCAGCTGTTTCTGTGGGTTTCACCAGCCTGGTCTTGACTACTTTGCTCATCACAACTCCTTTTCAGCAACTGGATTCCAGTTTAGTTAAGTGTTTAGCTGTGGGTGTCTGCTTCCATTCCCACCAGCTGCTGGGTGAAGGCTATAGGCTGGCATATAAGTCAGTCATCAATCTAATTATCAGGGGAGGCCAATTAAGGTAGCCTCTCCTCTCTTGCTTAGATTGTTAGTTGGTGTCATCTTTGTAGATCTTCAGACATTTCCCTAGCGCCTGATTTCTTTTTAAACTTATAAGGGCTCCCTGTATTATGGTATCACTTATCTTGCTCTCCTCTATTCTTCCCCAAACTCAAACTTGCTGCTACAATGATTATAGTTTATTAATGGGAGCAGGTACTTTGTAATGGTCAACTCCTAACATAATATCTTAAATTGTGAAAATTAAATATTCCCTCCTTTTCAGTATAGTGTATTAATTGAGTTACAAAATATCTACCATTTACTTCTAAAAAATAAAGGATTATATAAATATTCAAGCCAGGTAATATGTATTTTGGATGAACTTAAGCTAATTTCTGTTATTCCAGAAGTATTTCAAATCTAGTTTGCATGTCCATAAAAATTTTGTACATAGTAATTCCCATTCACTTGTAGGTTTACTCTTTTATTGTATCTTCTAAAATATTCAGACCAGGTACCAAAAATAAATCATTCATATTTAATTTAGTTTATCATTTGTCTCATTGTATTTTGTGGGTTTCTTGATGCACATAGAAGACTACAAAGTGAACAAATTGTGAGTTTATTTAATTAATATCTGTCTCTTTAAGTGACTTTGAAATTAACTCATAAATTATATATATATATATATATATATATATATATATATATGTGTGTGTGTGTGTGGTGTGTGTGTGTGTGTGTATTAAAGACTATTGAATTCTCTTTATGAGCCATCTTGCTATAACTGTTATAGATATAAAATATATAATTCTATCATTCTAGATTAAGTATTTTAGATTTTCATTTTGTGCAACCATTTTGTTTGTACCTCAAAAATGTATCAGCTCCACTAACTAAAATATCAAATATTATTCTTCTAAACTGGCTTTTGTTCAAGACAATAAAACATCTCATAATATTTTCTCCTAATTTGTAAAGCATACCATGCCTCAAAATGATAGTCTTATTAGTTTTTTATTTAAAAAGTTTTATTTCCATTTTGCATACCAACATGTGTTCCCTCTCCTTCAGCTTTTCCCACTGCCCACTATCCCCCTTTCCCACCCCCATCCACACTTTAGAGGTGGTAAGGCTTTCCTTGACAAGTCAACAAATTGAGACAATACCAAGGCCCTTCCCACAGTATCAAGCCTGAGCAAGGTAGGCCAACATAGTGAATGGGCTACAAACAGCCAGTTTATCACCTGGAACAGGTTCTGGTGACACTGCCAGGGTCCCCTAATAGATCAAGCCATATAACTATCACCCACATTCAAATGGTCTAGTTTGGTCCCATGTAACTTGGGTCAGCTGTATCTGTGGTTTTCACCAATTCTGGCTTTCAGTTACTGCATTTAAATCTCTGATGCATTGTGAGTTAAATTTTGTATCATGTGGGAGATTTTTGTGCCTCCAAAACTCATAATATTAGTTCTAGCATTCAAAGGCAACAGATGCAGAGAATGAAGTAAGACAGACCATTTCAGGAAGACATACATTTCAGTTTATTACAGATTTCTGGACAGAACCTACTAAATTAGAAAAAAGCGAGTCACAACAAGTATGTATATGTGCTCCATCTTGCACAGATCCAGATAATGTCCTAGCTGGGGGATTGACAAAATGAAGGAAGAACAGATACACATACAGAGAGACAAAATGGAATCTGGTGGTCTGGGCTCTCTGATGGAGAAGCTGCTGAATCAGGGAACCTCAGTGTATATTTTACATAGAATAGAACAAGAAGGCAGCATTGTTGTACACTATTGAAAGATGAGGCATGTTTTATGGTATACCAGTTAATCAAGGTGGCTTGTTTAACTAATAATGGTAGAAAGTATGTCTGTATATAAAATGTCTTCAAGCTGTAAATATCAGTGAAAAAAGGTACAGAGGAGAGTTTCTGCAGAGACTATAATCATTTGCAATCAGACCAGAAGAAGCCTTTGCTATCCCGCTCAGACTCATGTAGGTGTTTGATGTTGGGTCAGGGTCATGGCCAGCTAATGTCAACAATATATACATACCCAGGACTTTATATACCCAGAACTTTTTACACTCCTCACTTATCTGGATTTGTTAAAACAAAAATCTATAGAAAAAGAAAAAAAATTGATTAATTAAGTGTATCAATGTGGTGGGCTTGGAAGATTTATAACCTCATCTTACTTCCTATTCTCTTTTAATTTTTCTTGAGTGTGGATGAAAACTATGTCCAGATAGTTTCTTTAATTTCTTCTGGTGCTTTCCCTACCCTTTTAGAGTCTCTCTCTCTCTCTCTCTCTCTCTCTCTCTCTCTCTCTATATATATATATATATTATATATATATATATATATATATTCTTCCTTAAATTTCTCTTAGTCCATTTTCTTGAAATATATTTTTACAGGCCTTTATCCTGAGATAATGTCTATCCTTGATGTTGAGGTGTTGTTTTTTTTTTTTTTTTTGCATGCAGTGTAAGGATGAATTCTGTTTTTGTAACCTAGGTTCCTTCTTTTTGTTTTATGCCTATTTAGGCATTTTTTGACTTTGAAGTGTTGCTGGATATTCTGTACCTTATATGTTTTAGAGATACATTTTCTTTGTCTTAGTGATTCATTTCTTCTATCTTGTCTCCTACACCAGAAATTCTCTGTTGCCCTTAATCCACTCTGTTGGTGAGAATTTCTTCTGAGCCTTTTGTTTGACTTCCTCAATTTTTTTCTTTTGATGATTTAGTTTCTTATTTCTTCAAAAATTCTCTTTATCAAATTTTGTTTCCTTATCTTGATTTTTCATCATTTTAATTCATCTATTTGTACATATTCCTATGGTCATGCTGCAATTATTTTTACATATCCTTTTTGAGTTCCCTGAATATATTTATAATTGCTACTTTCAAGTCATTGTTATGTATACCACATGAATTGCTTTTCTTTGGAAATGTTATTCAAGGGGCACTCATTTATGTAGGAGACATTTTGTTTTTATTAATATTTTTTGTGCTTTGTCACATGATCTGGGCATGTAGAGATAAATTGTTGGTTTTGTTTCTTGTCATGGATATCTGGTCTTACCTTCACTGAGTAGGTGTTTGGACCTTTGTTTATTATTATGCCAATATGTGAGGATCTAACCAGACGAATACTATTTGGAATCTTATCATGGAATGACGCTGATTTGATGTGCAAATGACATTTCAGAAGTGGCTTCACCTTGACAAGGGATAAGCACAAATTCTAAGTCTTTAGTTTGGTGATGACTGATACCAAATCTAAGCAGTGGATAAAGTGTCTGACAGGTGAAAAGGCAGGTAGGGACTTTTTTAATGTTCTCTTAGTGGACTTCTAGGAGAGACTCCACGAAGTCACAGATCTGGTTGGTGTGTGAGTTTGCTGATAGTGCATAGGTGGACAACAAACTCTCTTTGGGCATTCCTACTAAGGGTTCAGGTTCCCAATTACCGTGATCCTATATCTATGCTATGAGTAGGGTTTCTGGTAGGTAGTAAGGCAGACAGGGTGGGTGACTGACTGTAAGGTTTCATAGCTGGAATTCTGTGCCAGACTCCACATTGTCCTTTGTTGTATTCAGTGGGTAGGTGGAGGGTAGCCAGTATGGAATCAGGAAGAAAGTTGGCTCAGCGTGGAATCCACATGCTCTTAGCCCAGTGGGTGGGGTAGCTAATAGCCAGTTGTGTAAATATGTCAGGAACCAGATTTTGGTGTCTCCAGCTGGTGATCTGTGTTGGGTAACACAATGTATCTGGCTAGTGTGGTGGCTCCACTACAAATGTTTATCAAATTGATGTCGATGACTTCCAGTCATGTTGACATTAAAGGGAAACTGCCAGCATGACTTAACTTTTCCATGACTTTTAGACCATTATGGAAATCTATTCACTGTATTTATCAAAACCAAAGATGACATATTGTATGACACAAATGTTATCTTAGATATTGTTAATGACCTATGTAACTAATCTTGGATAAATCTGTTACCATTTATATGTGCAGAAACAACAAATATATTGTAGAAAACTTGATTTTAGTGATTTAAAACAAAGTTATGCTTGAGTATATTATCAAGTATATGTTTTCAAGAGAAATACCTATCAACATCATGTGCTTCTAGAAATTTGAAAAAAAGAGGTCATTTTATTAGGGAATTGGATTAATAATAACTCAGATAGCAACTAAGGTAAGTTTGATTTATGGCAGACAAATTTGCCAAAGAGTTTATTGGCAATTGTGGGCATGAAGTATTGTTATGAGTGCATATATGGTGTTTACTTTAATATATTTTCATAATTGTCATAAAGGAAGTTGTTTTCCTTCGCTTCCCTTTGGGGAGTTTGATCCTTAAAACTTTTTTGTGTAGAGCAATAAGAACACTATCTTAGGAATTCTATTAAATTGATCAGCTAAGCCATGACAACATGCAAGGCAAACCTTTAATCCCAACACTCAGTACACAGAGGCAGGAGGATCTCTTTGACTTCAAACCCAGTCTAATGTACCCAGCAAGTTGCAGGGCAACCAGGGCTTTTACATGGAGAAGTCTTGTTTTACCAGACCCCAAAACAATAAAGAAAATATCAGCTAGTTTAATTAAACAGGTATATGTCACAGAGAAAAATCATATCCGTTAAAATAGTACAACAGAAGTATAAAGGACGATTTTATGAACAAAAGTTAGAACAAGAGCATATATACTCTTTTTGTCCAGATCTTGGAATATATACATTTGTATGAATTCTTCTAAAAAATCTAATCTAACCATAGCACAGTTCTATTTCCCATAGTTTATATAAGTTAAAATATCTTGTGATTTCAGGCTTCACCCAGCTTCTACATGTCAAGTAAATCAAAGTAAACATCTTCTCTGAGGCTGATAGAAAGCAAGGGGAAATGATTCTTTCCTCTGAATGTTATCTCCAGTTCCAGTTGAACAAAGAGATGCCTTTAATCATATCAGTGAAATTTCTAAGTGACCAGTTTCTCCCACTGACTTACTAGAAGCTATCCAATATCTGTACTGTTGTACTCTATTTCTCAGCATTTTCAGAACATTGCTCTAGCCCTCAACAAGATCAAGGTTGCAATGAACAAGAATTTTCAAAGGCTTTTTTTCCAAATTGCACCAAGGCCTTCACCTCTCTTATAAAAGAGATTACTGTCTCAAAACCTCAATTTTTCCAAGAGGGAAGAAAAACAAATAACCAAGCCCAGTGTTTTGTCTATAACAGAGAAAAATAAATTGTTACAATGATGAGAAAATTGCAGACACACACACACACACATACACACACACACACACACACACACACACACACACACACACACACAATCTATTTATGCATATGAAATATTTTTAATGAGTGCACTTCCTTAGACAATAGGATGTGAAATGATTCAATAAACCCCCATGTCCACATTATTATATTATTGACTATAGTAAAATATAAAATAATAGTATTTCAATAAATTTATATTTCATAACAATGAAATAACAAACTTATAAAGTGAGAAAATACACAAAGAAAAATAAACATAAAGTTCCTATGAATTGGTCAATACTATATTTCACCAAGTGTGTGCGTGAGTCTGGATGGGCTTAAAAAGAAGAAGAAGAGCAATAATACTAGAGCATCAAGAAGGAATCAATACTGTGCATGATTAATCGGGTGCTATACCAATCGTGCAAGTGTAATTCACATTATAATGTGCTTTCTGAATCTCAGTCCAAGTTTGTAGTTTATACTGGTGAATCAATGAGAACACTAGCTTACATTTTGATGAACTGCTTTAAGTATAAAACATCCTTATAATTTAGAATGAATAAAGGTTAAAATGAGAAGATACTTGCTTTGGATTCTATAAAAGATCCTCATTTTAATATAAGAAATTTCAAATCAAATAAGGCAGAGACAGAAAGGTTTATTCAATTAACAATTATTTCTAGGGTTAGAAAATAAGGCTCAGCAGTTAAGGGTGTGCAATACTCTTGCAGGAATCTAGATTTCAGTTCCTAGCATCCACAGCAGGCCTCTCACAAATAACTCACAAATACCTAGGAAATCCTATATGCTCTTCTGACCTATTTAAGAACTATACTCATGTGCACAAACATACAAACACATACAAGTATACACAATACAAATAAATGAATAAAATAATGTTCTTCCTTGATATGTTATTTGATGAAAAGCTGATGTGTAATACATATGTTTAAACAATATTATAGTAAACACACATGAACTAGAGATAGCTACCATGAATAATATTTATTCCATAGACTGGAAAGGACTATATACAACACTCTGTCCAACATTGTTAGGTCTTCTCAGACTCTTTAGCTTAGTTCTCTGTTGTTTTCCTCATTCTAGACTAAGCCAAGTCTAGCTTAGAACAGAGTCAGTGTGAGAGACAGTTTTCTTAAGACATGGATCGATGGCTGGTTTCTGTGTGGTGCTTAGAGCTAGCTGAGTGCTAATTTCCCAAGTTTGCTGGATATTCCCCTGCTTCTTCCCATCCATCATGCACTTCCTTAATGCATGTGCATACTGTGGGTTCTTTTTAAAATTTTTTTACTAGTTAAATTAGGAACAAGCTTGCTTCACATGTCTGTAGATTATTGTGTGCTGTGTGCACTCAAAGAGGATCCCTAGTCCGTAAGGCTAAGATTTCTTTATTCAGATAAATGCGAGCCCAAACGCAAGCCACAGCGTGCCAGGGGCATCAAGGCAGCCAGGCCAGAGACAGGGCTATTCACGTGTGCCATATCCCTTAAGAACCCCCCACAAGTCATCCTGAACACCCCTTGACCACACCCTTAGGAAGCCTGGTTACAGTGTCTCCCTACACATGTCAATCCCTTCTCCCTCTCCCTCCCCTACTCACCACACCTCCAACCTCCCCCACCTACTCCCTACCCCATCCACCCTCCACTCCCCAGGCAGGATAAGGCCCTCAGTAGGAGCTTCCCACTGTCCACCACATCTTCCTGGGCCAGCCTAGGCCCTCCCCCATGTGTCCAGGAGAAGAGAGCATTCCTTCATGTGGGATGGCTCTCAGTCCCTTCTTACACCAAGGAAAAATACTAATCCACTACCAGGGGACCTCTAGAGTCCAGAGGCCTCCTAAGTGACATCCATGTTCAGGGGTCTGGATCAGACCTGTACTGACCTCCCAGACAGCAGTCTGGGGTCCATGTGTTCCACCTTGTTCAGGCCAGCTGATTATGTGGGTTTCACCAGCCTGGTAATGATTGCTTTGAGCTTCATTCCTCCTTCTCTGCCACTAAATTCCAGAGTTCAGTTCAGTGTATATCTGTGGGTATCTTCCTCTGCTTCCATCAGGGACAGGATGAGGGCTCTAGGATAGCATAAAAAAGTAGTCATCAGTCTAATCATAGGGGAAGGGCATTTAGGTTATCCTCTCCACCATTGATTAGATTGCCATTTCGTGTCATCCTTGTAGGTCTCTGGAAATCTCCCTAGTGCCAGATCTCTCCTCGGACCTATAATTGCTCCCTGTAATATGGTAGCTCTCATCCTGCTCTCCTCTATTCTTCCCCCAACTCAATATTTCAGCTCCTCCATTTCCTCCTCAACACTCCTCTTCTCCTCCTCTCATTCTGTCAGCTCCCTCTCCCCTACCCTCATGTTCCCAATTATATCAAGAGTTCCTGCACCCTTCCCATTCCTGGGGTCCATGCATTTTTCCCTTAAAGTACTTCTTGTTTCCTAGTTTCTTTGGTGAAGAGGATTGTAGGTTGGTAATACTTTGCTCTATGTCTAAAATCCATATATAAGTGACTACATACCATGTTGTCTTTTTGTGACTGGGTTACCTCACTCAGGATGGTTTCTTCCAGTTCCATCCATTTGCCTGCAAATTTCAAGATTCCATTGTGTTTTTCTGCTAAGTAGTACTCAACTGTATAAATGTACCACATATTCTCTATCCATTCTTCGGGTGAGGGGCATCTAGGTTGCTTCCAGATCCTGGCTATCACAAACAATGCTGCTATGAACATGGTTAAACATGTGTCCTTGTTTATGTACATGGATTTTTGGGTATATGCCTAAGAGAGGAATTGCTGGATCTTGCAGTAGACTGATTTCCATTTTTCTGAGTAACCGCCATACTGAGTTCCAAAATGGTCTTACAAGTTTGCACTCCCACCAGCAATGGAGGAGTGATCCTTTTTCTCCACATCCTGTGCAGCATACATTGTCATTGGTGTTTTTGATTTTAACAATTCTGGCCAGTATAAGATGGCATCTCAGAGTTGTTTTGAGTTGCATTTCTCTGATGGCCAAGGATTTTGAGCACTTTCTTAAGTGTCTTTTAGCCATTTCAGAATCTTTTGTTGAGAATTCTCTACTTAGTTCTGCACCCAACTTTTTAATTTCATTGTTTTGGGTTTTGATGGCTAGCTTCTTGAGTTCATTTTATATTTTGGAAATCAGCGCCCTGTCAGATGTCTGGTTGGTGAAGATTTTCCCATTCTGGGGGCTGTTGTTTTGTCATAATGACTGTGTACTTTGCCTTACAGAAGCTTCTCAGTTTCAGGAGGTCCCATTTATTCATTGACGATCTCAATGTCTGTGCTACTTGTGTAATGTTTAGGAAGCAGTCTCCTGTGCCAATTCATTCAAAGGTATCTCCCACTTACTCTTCTAAAAGACTCAGTGTGGCTGGATTTATGTTGAGTTCTTTGATACATTTGCACTTAAGTTTTATGCATGGTGACAGATATGGGTATCTCTGCAATCTTCTGCATATTCAAATCCAGTTGTGCCAGCGTCATTTGTTGAAGATGCTTTCTTTCTTCCATTGTATAGATTTAGCATGTTTGTCAAAACTAAGGTGTTCGTAGGTGTGTGAGTTAATATCAGGGTTTTCAATTCAATTCCATTGGTCTGTCTGTCTATTTTTGTGCCAATACTAAGCTGTTTTCAGAACTATGACTCTGTAATAGTTATTAAGCTGTAATAGAGCTTAAAGTCAGGGATGGTGATGCTTACCTAAGATCCTTTATTGTACAGAGTTTTTTTTTTTTTTTGCTATCCTGGGTTTTTTGTTCCTCCATATAAAGTTGAGTATTGTTCTTTCAAGTTCTGTGAAGAACTCTGTGGGTATTTTGAAGAGCATTCTGTTGAATCTGAACATTATTTTGGCAGGATTGCCATTTTTACTATGTTGATCCTACCTATCCAACAACATGGGAGATCTTTCCATTTTCTGGTATCTTCTTTAATTTCTTTCTTTAAAGACTCAAAGTTCTTACTGTACAGGTCTTTCACTTTTTTGGTTAGAGTTACTCCAAGATATTTTATGTTGCTTGTGGATATTGTGAAGGGTGATGTTTCTCTGATTTCTATCTCATTGGATTTATCATCTGTAAATAGTAGGGCTACTAATTTTTTTGAGATATTTTTGTATCCTGCTACTTTGCTGAAGGTGTTTGTCAAATGTAGGAGTTCCCTGGTATAGTTATTGGGTCACTTATGTAGACTATCATATCATATGCAAATAGTGAAAGTCTGACTTCTTCCTTTTCAATTTGTATAGCTTTGATCTCCTTTTCTTGTCTTATTGTGCTAGCTAGAACTTCAAGTACAATATTGAAGAGATATGGAGAGAGTGGACAGTCTTGTCTTGTTCCAGATTTTATAGGAATCACTTTGAGTTTCTCTCCTTTTAGTTTGATGTTGGCTGTTGGTTTGGTATATATTGCTTTTACCATGTTTAGATATGTTCCTGTTCTTCCTGTTCTCTCCAAGATCTTTATCATGAAGGGATGTTGGATTTTGTCAAAGGCTTTTTCAGCAACTAGTGAGAGGATCATGTGGTTTTTCTGTTTCAGTTTGTTTATATGGTGGATTACATTGATGAATTTCAATATGTTGAACCATCTTTGCATCCCTGGGATGAAGCCTACTTGATCATAGTGGATGATTTTTCCTTATGTGTTCTTGAATTCGATTCCACAATATTTTGTTGAGTATTTTTGCATCGATGTTCATGAGGGATATTGGTCTGTAGTTCTCTTTTTGAGTTTTATCTTTATGTGGCTCAGGTATCAAATTAATTGTATCCTCTTAAATGACTTTGGCAGTGTCCCCTCTGTTTCTATTGTGTGGAAAAATTTGAGGAGTACTGGTATTAGCTCTTGTTTGAATTTCTGGTAGAATTCTGCAGTGAAGCCATCTGGCCCTTGGCTGGTTTTGGTTGGGAGGCTTTTGATGACTACTTTGATTTCATCAGGTGTTATGGGTCAATTTAAACTGCTTATCTGTTCTTGGTTTAATTTTTTAATGTGATATCTCTCTAGAACATTGTCCATTTCCTTTAGATTTTCCAATTTTGTGGAGTACAGGTTTTCAAAATATGACCTGAAGATTCTTTGGATTTCCTCATTGTCTGTTGTTATATCCCCCTTTTCATTTCTGATTTTGTTAATTAGCCTGCACTCTCTCTGCCTTTCAGTCAGTTTGGTTAGAGGTTTGTCTATCTTTTTTATCTTCTCAAAGAAACAACTCTTTGTTCCATTGATTCTTTTTAATGTATTCCTAGTTTCTACTTAATTGATTTCAGCCCTCAGTTTGATTACCTCCTTGCATCTGTTCCTCCATGGTGAGTTTGCTTCATTTTGCTCTAAAGCTTTCACTTGTTCTTTCAATTCTCTAGTGTGGCTTTTCTCCAGTTTCTTCATGTGGCCTCTTAGTACTATGAACTTTCCTCTTGTTAATGCTTTCAGAATATCCCAAAAGTATGGGTATGTTTGGCTACATTCTCATTAAATTCTAGGAAGTCTTTAAATTCTTTTTTTATTTCTTCCTCAACCCAGGAATGGTGCAGTTGGGTGTTATTCAATTTCCTCAAGTTTGTAGATCTTCTGCAATTTGTATTCCTGTTGAATTCTTACTTTAAAGCATTCTGATAAGATACAGGGAGCTATTTCAATTCTTTTGTATCTTTGGAGGTTTGCTTTGTTGCCAACTATGTGGTCAACTTTAGAGAAGGTTCCATGTGGCACTGAGAAGAAGGTGTATTCTTTTGTATTTGGATAGAATGTTCTATAGATGTCTGTTAAACCCAGTTGGATCATAACTTCTGTTAGATCCTTTGTTTCTTTGTTAACTTTCTGTCTGGAGGCCCTGTCTAGTGGTGAAAGCAGGGTATAGAAGTCTTGTACTATAAGTGTGTGTGGTTTTATGTGTTCTTTGAGTTTTAGTAATGTTCCTTTTACAAATATGGGTGCATTCGTATTTGGGGCATAGATGTTCAGGATTGAGACTTCATCTTGATGGACTTTTACTGTGATGAATATGAAATGCCCTTCTTCATCTCTTTTGATTGATTTAATTTTAAGTCTAATTTGTTAGAAATTAGGATTGCTACACCAGCTTGTTTCTTGAGCCCATTTGATTGGAAAATCTTTTCCCATCCTTTTACTCTCAGATAACACCTGTCTTTGAAGTTGAGGTGTATTTCTTTCAACAGCAGAAGGATGGATTCTGTCTTTGTGTCCACTTTGTTAGCCTCTATCTTTTTATGGGTAAGTTAATACCATTGACATTTAGGGATATTAATGTCCGTTGTTTGTTGGTTCTTGTTTGGTTTGGATTTGTTGCTGGTGGTGTCATTGCGTGTGTATTTTGCCCTCTTGTTTCTCTTCAGGTTTGGTAAAATTGGATTATCTATTGCCTATGTTTTGTGACTGTGGTTATATTCGGTGGGTTGGAGTTTTCCTTCCAGAACTTCTGTAGTGCTGGATTTGTGGATATGTATTTTTTAAATCTGGTTTGTCATGGAAACCATCTATAGTTTTCTCCATCTATAGTGATGGAAAGTTTTGCTGGCTACAGTAGTTTGTGTTGGCATCCATGCTTCCTTGGTGTTTGTAGGATATCTATCCAGGTCCTTCTAGCTTTCAGAGTTTCCATGGAGAAGTCTGGTATAATTCTGATAGGTGTGGCTTTATATATTACTTGGCCTTTTTCCTTTGCTGCTCTTAATATTTTCTCTTTATTCTGTAGGTTTTGTGTTTTGATTAGTATGTGTTGAGGGGACTTCATTTTGTGATCCAGTCTGTTTGGTGTTCTGTAAACTTCTTTTACTTTCATAGGCATATCCTTCTGTAGGTTGAGGAATTTTTCTTCTATGATTTTACTGAAGATGTTTTCTGTACCTTTGAGCTGTATTTCTTCATCTTCTTCTATACATATTATTCTTAGGTTTGGTCTTTTCTTCTACTTATTTAAGGGATTTTTTTCATTTCCTCTTTAAAGGTCTCTATCATCTTCCTAAGATAATTTTTGAGGTCCATCTCTTCATCATCCTTTGTGTTGGGATTTTCAGATCTTGCTGCTGTGGAGTCCCTAGGTTCTGGTTGTGTCTTATTGGTCTTTCTGTTGTTGAGTGTGTTCTTACTCTGTCTTCTTCCCATCCCTTCTTCCAGTGAGTGCAGGTGATGTCTCTCCTTCTCTCCAGTGGCAGGCAGAGGGCTCACCCTCTGGCTTCTTCCAGATGGCAGAGGGTGGTGGGTGGACAAGGATAACTTGTATCTGGACTCAGGTTGGGACTTTTCAGTCTGGACAGGTCCACTCTTGCCTGGGGGTGGCAGTAGGTTCAGGCAGAAGTGAGCAGGGGTTGAAGGGGGAGGTTGGGGGGGTTGGAGCAGTGCCCAGACTCACATGAGGCTCGGGTGCCTGCTGCAGGACAGTGGGCAAGTGTCAAAATTGACACTTTTTATAGGCTGGTTTGTGCTTGAGTGCATGCATGCATGCATGGCATAGTGCACATCTTTATGCCATAGAATAACTTTCAGTAGTCAGCTCTCTCTATCTACCATTTGACTCCTGGGAAAATATTCTAGTTGAAAACTTTGGCATCAAGCATCTTTACATACTTGGTCATCTCACAAACCTGTTCGATGTTATTAATATTAATTCCCATGATTAGTCATATTACCTGAATATGAACTGTGTATAATACATGTACTAGACTTTTATGTTTTGATCTGTGTCAATATTTTTTAAATACCTTCCCTGAAAATCAATTTTTAGGGATTTTTATTCCAAAAAATCTATTTTTATATTGGCACATATCCTTTTACTTTCTCATGTCTTCAATTTTATTGATGACTTGTAAAATATAATTTTTCAACAATATTGAAAACATGTTAAAACTTAACAGCTTAGCATAAGAAAACCCAGATACTATCACCTAGATTTAATGATAATCAATAAATAAGATTATGAATACTTCATCTGTTTTAGTTTGAATGAGATTCAGCTCCATCACCTTATATACTTGTTTGCTTAGCCATAAATAAGTGGAACTGTTATGAAGTATTATGAGGAGTAGCCTTGTAGGAATAGGTGTGTCCTTGTTGGAGGATGTGCATGTTTGTGTGTGGGCTTTGAGGTACGAAAAGCCCATGCCAGGCTATAGTACATGATTATTTTCCTTTTTTTCTGAGTCATCCTGAAATTACTTCTAAAGTATCAATATTGAAGACCAGTAGAAAATTCAAATTTATATTTAATTTAATTTTCATTAAACTTCTAATTAATGAACTAATTCAGATAGTCACAAGTCTAATTTATATGTTTTATTAAAACACTCATAACTTATTGACAAAAATATATTTTGGAAAGTAATGATAAGCTAAATGTATAAAGAAGATTCTTTAAGCTAATGCTATAAAAATGAAAATTAGTTGTTGATTCCCTGCAATGGAAAATACAGCTATAACTTGTGATGTTTGATGGTAATTATGTATAGATTTACATTAAAAGAGTTCTAATGGATAGAAGCTTTGAATGGTAATTAAAAGAGGGAACTGAGGAGAATGAGGATTTTTCCACATCTGTGCAATCACTTTGTCAATAGTTGTGTATCATGGAAGCAGGCAATGAAAGCACAAAATTGGTATACACATTTGCTTATATTATATTGTGTGTAGAAAGATCAGGTTAAGTACTTTTAAATTGGTAAATTTAAAGTGCTTCTCAAACATATTACTTGATTTTACTTTGTCTCTTTTTAAAATTAATGTTTAATATGATCTTTCTTAACTATCTAGTATAGATCTTTATATACCTCATCATATGTAATTTTGCTTTAGTAACTCTGATGATTAGAATGAGAATGTACTCCATAAGCTCTGATAATTGACATCTTAACTCCAAATTGATGGCACTGTGTGGTTAGGGTTAGGATGTGGTCACATTGGAGGAGGTATTTCATTGAAAGTTTTTAATGTTTTTATTTAAATTTAAAGTTTTATATTCATTTTACATACCAACCTCAGTTCCCCTTCCCTCCTCGCTGCTTAATCTCACACTCCTCATACTCAGCCTACTCCTCAACCACTCCTCAGAAAGGGCATGGCCTCCCATGGGGAATCAACAAAGTATTCAAACTCAGTCACCTTATATATTATATATTTTTAATGCTGTTAATTGAAGTGTAAATTGCTGTGGATATGGAATGTTGTTTTACTCTTTTCTTTTTACTCAAGATGGCTTATAGTCTTAGTAACCAATCATGCTTGGTGCTACATTATTCTTTATTATTTTCAATGCATATTTAATTGAAAGAAAGCCTTAAACAAGTGATTGTTGTCAGCTATCGCTTATTATAGAAAAACAAATTTTGAAGGATTAAGTTTTTAGTGAAATAAGGAGAAATAATTATCATCTATCTGTGAAATATAAAGACAAATTTTAGCCTGTGAGATGCTCTGCATCTTTACATTTCTAGACTCTTCTTTGGTTCAACATCAGCATTGACTTTACTCCCCTCTTTATCAGTTACTTTTTTAGCACTGTGTTTTCTTTTGCTGTTGGGTCTTCATACTTTATATATTTGTTCCCGCGTTTCTCTACCCTTGAAGTCTAAGCTTTGATAACATTATCTTCATTGCAAAGAATCTTGAGCAAACCATCTACTGTATACTTTTCCCATTTATAATGATTTTTTAATAAGTATGTTTCCCCCAATTTTCAATTTTTTCAGAAGGATTTATTACTTTATACTGCAAGCACTAGCATATTTTTTTGGAATGTGACAGTTACTCAAAACAAATGCTACATTAACTGCTACATAAATTGGGAAACAAAACTTACACAAACACAAAAATAATCTGAGTTTTGGAAAGAAGCCTTTGGTATGCATAAAATTCAGCAAAGTCTAAAAATATTTGAATATACTCTGAATTTTCAAAACATTAGATCAATTCCTGGGTGTCTGATTTTTCTTTTTGACAGTGTTTTACTATGGGTGCAGGCTTGTCTGAAATTTATGATACTCCTATATCAGACACCAGACTTGTGTGAAAGTCTTATATAATGTTTTATGATTTTGAGAAATTGATTTGCTCTTATTTTGGAAATACTGCAAGAAAATATATTTCTAGTCTATAACAATTTTCATTTATTGAATTTGTATTCTGAAAGTATTACTAGTAATGGGGTTGGAGAGGTGATGTGGAAGTAAATAAGGCACAGACAATGTGTATCAGAAGTTTACAATGTAATTAATATATGTATAGATTGATTACAAAATTTTATACTTATGCAATAGAGTAAATAGCAAAAGTGAAATATACGCAACTATCTTAAAACAGGTTATATCCTGGAGTGAAGAGCCCACTGTATATGAAAGGAATGGCAAAAAGAATCAAAGATGAATTTATACCTTGTTACCTTGTTTGATTACTTACACCTTACCTTTTAAAAAATTCTGATGTGGTCATGTGGTGGTGGTATATGTCTTTAATCTCAGCATTTAAGAGATAGAGACAGGCTGGTATTTGTGATGTAAGTTACAGGCTGTCAGGACAGACAGCCAGTTCTATACAGAGAAATCTTGTCTCTAAACACTAAACCATACAAACAAACATAAAAACAAAAGAAACAACTGTGGTGTGTGAGTGTGTGTGTGTGTGTGTGTGTGTGTGTGTGTGTGTGTGTGTGTGTGTTATGCACGCATGCAGTGTTTTAATGTGTGTGTATTGTGTGTGCAAATGAGTGTGTAAGGTCCCACCTATACACACACAAACTGACACACACACACACACACACACACACACACACACACACACACACACTGGAGTCCAGAGGAGAACTTTGGTTACTTCCTCTATTTCTTTTCTCTATTATCCTCTAAGGTAGAGTCTCTCACAGGACTGGAATATCACCATTTTGTTTAGGTCAATTGGCTATCAGATTCATGAAATCTGTCTGTCTCTGCTCCATTCTACTGAGGTTATACAAAAGGGCAGCCAATTCTAGTTTACTTAATTGAAAAAGGGCAGCAAATTCTAGTTTATTTATATTGAAAAAGGGCATCCAATTCTAGTTTATTTATATTGATTTGGGGTATGCAAATTTAGTTGTTCAAGCTTGCACAGTAAGCACTTTTACATACTAAGCCTTCTGATTTCCACAACTTTTCATTTTAAGGCTGTGTTAAGAAAAGTGTCTAGGTCAGTGACCCTACTGAAGCCAGGGTCTGTCTTGATGCCTAAAACTCCTGTTACACATCAGTGGCCATGTAGATGCCCATGGTGTGGAGCCATGTTGGTGTCCAAGGATCAAGCTTCCACTGGGGCACTGCCAATCTCAGTGGTCTGCCATTGCAACATGGGGCAGTATTGACATCCAGTCCTGGTTGTTGCTGAGGACCAGGTCTAGGTACATTGTACATATCTCTAGCAACTTTATTTCACCATGAATATAGTTATTTCTCTACTATTAGATTGATTTTATAAAAAGAAACATTTTTTTCATTTTCTTGATATAGAAACAAAGATGCTTCCTTAAAAATGACAAAATTATTTCACTCTTTACCTGGTAGATAATTTGACTAAGAATGCAAATAAGTTTTTCACCAGAAAATTATTTATCCAAAGTATTAAACAAGCAATGTAAATAGAATTTAGACAACATTAATTGCTAAGAAGTATTTCCCCTCATCTTTCTTATCTGAAAATCAAAATTATTTTTCATTGATAATTGTTTGTAAGTGCAAAGAGTAATATCTAAACAAAACCAGATAGGTGATCTCTTTTGACTCTAAAAAAATTAAATTATAAACAAGTATTTCACCAGTTACCTGGTTTCTCCACAGACTGTAACCAAACAATGAATGTTTTCTGGCCATTAGAGACTAATCACATATCTAAATTAGCTTAGTGAATAAATGTGTAATTCAATAAAAAAGCAGTTACTTAGAAAAAGTCTTATAATTCAATCAAAAAACAACTAACCAAATAGGTTTCAAAGGAAAACATCAAGCAATATTTTCCAGCCTCTTAATATAGTTGATATAGACATTTACAGGTGCCACTGACAATAGCAGTGATAGCAATTTATGTGTTGAATTGACATTTTCGTGACTCTCAATATAATGTTTCATGTATGAATGGATAAACAAGTAAATTGTGTTTCTATATGTCACTACAAAGAACTAGTGGAATTAGCATTTTACCACTTGAAGAATTAATTTTATTGTATGAACATTAAAATTGTAATTTTAAACTGCTTTCCAGCTCAGGAGACTTTTCTCAATTTATTTGTAATTGTGTATAAACTATTCACATTTTTACTTTGAATTAAATGTACTCCATTTATGTTTTTAAAAGCAATACCTTATGTCATAAAACTATTTAATACAGCATGGTATAAAATACTGGGTAGGTCAAAAGAAGCACATTCCTACAAGGACACGTATTCAACTATATTAATAGCAGCATTATTTGTAATAGCCAGAACCTGGAAGAAACCTAGATGCCCTCAACTGCAAAATGGATAGAAAAAATGTGGTACATTTATACAACAGAGTACTACTCAGCGGAAAAAAAGAGAATGGAAACTTGAAATTCACAAACAAATGGATGGAACTAGAGGAAATCATTCTGAGTGAGGTGACCCAGTCACTAAATGACAGGCATTGTAAGTACTCACTCATATGTGGATTTTTGACATAGAGCAAAGGATTGTCAGCCCAGGATGACAGAGAGGGGGTAAACAAGGAGGACCCTAAGAGAGACATACAAGGTCCCCTGGAGAAGGGGAAAGGCACAAGATCTCCTGAGCAAATTGGGAGCATTGGGGGAGGGGAGGGAACTAGGAGAATTAGAATGGCAGAAGGGGAGGGGTAAGGAAATCATGATGGGACATGGAGGTTGAGTTGGGGGAAGAACAGAAGAGAGCAAGATAAAAGATAATATAATAGAGGGAGACATAAGTTTAAAGAGAAATTGGGTACTAGGGAAATGTCTGGAGAGCAACAAAGATGACACCAACTATCATTCTAAGCAACAGAGGAGAGGCTAACTTAAATGCCCTCTCCTGATAATGAGATTGATGACTAATTCACATGCCATCATATAGCCTTCATCCAGTAGCTGGGGAAGTGGAAGCAGACACCCACAGCTAAACACTGAACTGAACTGGAATCCAAATGCAGAGGAGGAGGACTGATGAGCAAAGGGGTCCATACCAGGCTGGTGAAACCCACAGAAACAGCTGACCTGAACAAGGGGAAAACCTTGGTACCGAGACTGATAGCTGGGAAACCAGCATGGGACACATATAGAGCCCATGAATGTGGGTGTCAGTGAGGAGACCTTGGAAATCTATGGGGCCTCTTGTAGTGGATCAGTACTTATATCAGTACCATAGGAATGCACTTTAGGAGCCCATCCCACATGGAGGGATACTTCCTGAGCCTAGACACAAGGGGGTTGGTCTAGGCGCTATCCCAAAGAATATGACAGACTTTGAAGACAACCCTATGGAAGGCCTCCCCGTTCCTGGGGAGCAGAAAGGGTAATGGATGAGTAGGGCATTAGTTGGGAGGGCAGGGGAGGAGGAGGAGGATAGAGACCTGGGATTGACGGGTAAAATAATTTTCTTTCTAATAAAATCAAAACAAAAAATAAAATACTGGGTTATGCAGAGGTGTCTGAAGTAAAGAACTGAAATTTTTCTTTAATTATATTAAACATTAAAAAAATTGCAGGGTGCTGGTGGTGCATGCCTTTAATTCCAGAACTCGGGAGGCAGAGGCAGGCAGATCTCTATGAGTTCGAGGCCAGACTGGTCTCCAGAACAAGTGCCAGGATAAGCTCCAAAGCTACACAGAGAAAGCCTGTCTTAAAAAACCAAAATAAATAAATAAACACTAACCTTAATTAAGTAGGATATAAAAACAGGCAGAGATTTCTTATAGTTAATTAAACCATTGTTTTTGAATATGCTCAGATAGGCTGTGCACATTTTAATAGTTTATTTTAAGATATGATGAATTACACAAAATTCAGACAATATAAATTTATTTGGTTGTGAATCTAGGAGTACTGTTTGTTTGAAATCTATGGTGAAACATATCTCGCATATGTAGTGATATTCCCTTGAAAAAATAAAATAATACAGATAACTCGATTAAAATTGAAAATTCTATTCTAGTAAAGGGAGATTACTTCCTTTTCTCTACTCTAGATTTTTCTGTTGTAGCAATGTATAGTTCTTTAAATTCAATCTTTATTAGCACCTGGAATAGAGTATAAAATAAATACATGAGAGCAAGAGATTTAAACCACAGCTTAGCAATGATGAGAAGAATTGTAGAATTTGGGTCATAATTATTTTATTTGTCTAATGAACTGATTTCATCACATTGTGGGTTGCATTAGTGTTTTATATTTTTTCTTTCCATTCATTATATTTTGAGAAGGTATCTAATATCTATGTCATAGCTGATAACATCAGTGAGAGAATATATACTGACATAAAGAGATCTTTTATTTTTTTATTTTTTATTTATTAGTTCTAGTTAGGGAACAAGCTTGTTTCACATGCAAGTCCCTTCTCCCTCTCCCTCCCCTCACCCCCAACCCTCCTCCCACCCCCAGCCTCCCCCACCCCATGCACCCACCACTCCCCAGGCAAGGTAGCGCCCTCAATTGGGGCTCTGCAAAGTCCACCAAATCTTCCTGTGCTGGTCCTGGGCTCTTCCCCATGTGTCCAGGGCCAGAGTGTAACCCTTCACGTGGGATGGGCTCTCAAAGTCCCTTCTTGCACCAGGGAAAAATACTAATCCACCACCAGAGGCTCCCTGGAGTGCAGAGGCCTCCTTATTGACATCCATGTTCAGGGGTCTGAATCAGTCTTGTACCTGCCTCCCCGACAGCATCTGGGGTAGATGTGCTTTCCATTGTTCAGGCCAACTGTTCCTGTGTGTTTCTCCAACCTGGTACAGACCCCTTCACTCTTCATTCCTCCTTCTCTTCGACTAAATTCCTGATTTCAGCTCAGTGTATATCTGTGGATGTCTGTCTCTGCTTCCATCAGCCACTGGATGAGGGCTCATGTTTGTCTTTTTGTGACTGGGTTACCTCACTCAGGATGGTTTCTTCTAGTTCCATCCATTTGCCTGCGAATTTCAAGATTCCATTGCTTTTTTCTTCTGAGTAGTACT
Organism: Cricetulus griseus; assembly: GCF_003668045.3. Taxonomy (NCBI): domain Eukaryota; kingdom Metazoa; phylum Chordata; class Mammalia; order Rodentia; family Cricetidae; genus Cricetulus; species Cricetulus griseus. Next base: position 55,107,589 of record NC_048604.1, read on the forward strand.
CCATTGTATAAATTACCACATTTTCTCAATCCATTCTTCAGTAGAGGGGCACCTGAGAATCTTCTGCAAGGCAAAGGAAACAGTCAGTAGGACAAAACTACCACCCACAGAATGGGAAAAGACCTTCACTGATCCCATATCTGACAGAGGACAGATTTCCAAAATATATAAGGAGCTCAAGAAGCTAGCCACCAAAACACCAAACAATGAAATTAAAAAGTGGGATGGAGAACTAGAGAATTCTCAATGGAGGAATCTGAAATGGCTGAAAGACACTTAAGAAAGTGCTCAAAATCATTGGCCATCAGAGAAATGCAACCCAAAACAACTCTGAGATACCACCTCATACCTTTCAGAATGGCTAAAATCAAAAATACCAATGACAATCTATGCTGGAGAGGATGTGGAGAAAAAGGAACACTCCTCCATTGCTGGTTGGAGTGCGAACTTGTAAGACCACTCTGGAAATCAGCATGGCGGTTGCTCAGAAAAATGGGAATCAGTCTACCTCAAGATCCAGCCATTCCTCTCTTGGGTATATACCCAAATAGTGCATGTTCATACAACAAGGATATATGTTCAACCATGTTCATAGCACCATTGTTTGTAATAGCCAGAACATGGAAGCAACCAATAAAGAGATCTTTTCTGAGTCAAAAAAGATCAAGACATGGGGGAAAGTAAAAAAAAAAAAAAAAAAAAAAAAAAAAAAAAAAAAAAAAAAAAAAAACAAAAAAAAACAAGCCAAAACCCCCAAACCATGAAAGCCACTGTCTCAATGCTTTACTCAATCTTTGAGACTTCAGATCAGGTCAAAATGACTGTTCTTGGAAGACATGAAGCATAAAAGTGCATATAATGTGCCTAGGGAGATGCCTCATAAACAGTCAAAATGGATCAAAGACCTCAACATAAACCCAGACACACTGATATTAGAAGATAAAGTGGGAAATACCCTTGAATTAATCGGTACAGGAGACTGCTTCCTGAACATAACACCAGTAGCACAGACACTGAGACCAACAATTAATAAATGGGACCTCCTGAAACTGAGAAGCTTCTGTAAGTCAAAGGACACAGTCAGAAAGACAAAACGGCAGCCCACAGACTAGGAAAAGATATTCACCAACCCCACATCGGACAGAGGGCTGATCTCTAAAATATACAAAGAACTCAAAAAGCTAGTCTCCAAAACACCAAACAATCCAATTTAAAAAATTGGGTACAGAACTAAATAGACAATTCTCACTAGTGGAATCTAAAATGGCTGAAAGACACATAAGTAAGTGTTCAACCTCCTTAGTCATCAGGGAAATGCAAATCAAAACAACTCTGAGATATCATCTTACTCCTGTCAGAATGGCTAAAATAAAAAATACCAATGACAGTTTATGCAGGAGAGGATGTGGAGAAAGAGGAACACTCCTCTGCTGCTGGTGGGAGTGCCAACTTGTACAGCCACTTTGGAAATCAGTATAGCGACTCCTCAAGAAAATGGGAATGAGTATACCACAAGATCCAGCAATTCCACTCCTAAGCATATACCCAAAAGAAGCACAATCATACAACAAAGACATCTGTTCAACGATGTTCATAGCAGCACTATTTGTAATAGCCAGAAACTGGAAGCAGCCTAGATGCCTCTCCACCAAATAATGCATGGAGAAAATGTGTTACATTTACACAATGGAGTACAACTCAGCAGAAAAAAAGAAAGGAATCTTGAAATTTGCAGGAAAATGGATGGAACTTGAAGAAATCATTCTGAGCCAGGTAACCCAATCACAAAAAGAAAAATATGATATGTACTCACTCATATGTGGATTTTAGACTTAGAGTAAGGGATTACCATCCTACAATCCACACTGCCAGAGAAACTAATAAACAAGGAGGACCATAACAGAGACAGACTTTGTCCCCTGAAGAAGGGGAAAGGGTTACCACCCCCTGAGCAAATTGAGCACATGGGAAGATGGGGGAGGGAGCTAAGAGAATGAGAAGGGAAGAAAAGGAAGGATGCAGAGGTCATAAGGAACCCGAAAGTTTGAGTCAGGTATAGATTAGAAGAAAGGATATGTGATAGGTAGTATTTTAGTTGGGGGGTGGTAGGGGAGGAAGGGAGGGAGAAGGGAACCAGGATTGTCATGTAATTCAATCTTGTTTGTAATTCAAATATATAAAAAAGAAAAACAATGTACATATTGTACACATATAAGGTCTTGAATTAACATCTTCAGAACCCATATAAAGGCAACATATGTCTGTGAACCTTGTATTCCTATGAAAAGATAAAAGTGAGAAGGAAGGTGGCAGCAGGAGGTCTGTGAGAATTTTAAAGATCAGCTAGTGTGGGGCTGTCCTGAATCTAAGTAGGGGTTGAAGCATGCCTAAAACCCTGGATTTTCTCATCCAGGGAGAGGCAGGAGTTGACCTTAAAAGGTCATAGGATGTTTCAGCAGTCACTTAAGTAGTAATGGAGATTGATGAGCTTATCAGTTGATACATGTATTTCCTATAAAGGAAAGAAAGAAGGAACTCCTAATGTGTACTGCAATTTAGGGAACTTTTCATTCAGTCTGTAAGTTTCTCTCTTCAGGCATGTGTGTTGTATATCTCCACTAAAGCATGACAGAAATGTTCTTCAATATTAATGTTGAAGCCTATATGAACTTCTATTATGTCACTTTGCCCTGTTCCTAACTACTCACATTTAACTCTCTAGTGGCTGACCAATTTAATTCTTTGATCTTCAGGCAAGCTTTATTAGATCAAAAACAAAATGCCAACACATTACTCTTCTTTGGAGACCCGCTGATTTTAAATAGGTTTTTTCATAAGCATGAATGAAGTGTTACTTAAAGTAGCATGGACACCTTACTAATAAGAAAATGTTTCTTCCTCTCCCAGAAACTATTGGCTGCATTTATACCTTTACGTAGGGACAGACTATATAATTTATTTTTGGTGTGGATTATTTATATTCATGCCAAATCTGAAATATTTTAACAAATTCTTATCTATATTAAAATATTTTTCTAAAAGTGGACTCAAAAAAATATAAATTTTGAGTTCACTGTGACATCCTTGATGGAGCTTTTTTTCAAGGTCAGGACAGGGCCTATCAATTTATCAATCAGTGAGTGATTTAAAAATCCTGCAAATGCAACTAAGTCGTGTACACCTGAAGAAATACCATACAGATTCAGCAACTACTTAAATGTGTAATTACTAAGTGAGAAAAGTCCCTAGAACTTACAAACTACAAATTTCATTCCATTGCTTCATGTTTCTCCAAGATATGTAACAGAGCTTGTGGTTAAGTGATCACATCAGAAATAATGCAATATAGAAGTAAGTGTGCTCCTGGCTGAAGAGCCCTGCTCTCTAGGCCAAAGCCCCTGGTGGCACAACCCAAACCCCACCTCTATCGAACAAAGCCCCAGAGACATGGCAGCAACCTCCCCACACCATCATACACCCCCTACCACATCAGCAACTACCAGAACCTTGGTCTTGCCTGCATTTGTAGGAACACACACTGGGAGCATCAGGCCTCAACTATACTTGGAGGACGAGTGTCAACCTAAGCCACAGGCCCATCCTTCGCCAATTGGAGGAAGAAGGACCTCCTGAATCACATTCCCAAGCTTCACCAATTACAGGAAGAAATGGGTAGACTTCATTATAAGAATGTAATAAAAAACATAAAGAGCTGGATGGAACCCCAAGTAACTAGTGGTTCTACAACAGCAAAACATGAACATCCAACACAGATGAAGATGAAGAAAATGACCTTACAAATAATTTTAAGAAGATGATAGAGGCCCTTAAAGAGAAAAGAAAAATTCCCCTACAGAAGTGGAGAAAAACACACACAGAAATTGTAACAAATCAATAAACCCCTGAAAGAAAGCCAAGAGAAGGGGAGAAGGAGAGGGCGGGGAACTGCTATTTGTATGTAAAATAAAAAGATTGCTTTAAAAATGATCAGGTAATATTTTTTATTACCCACATTTTTTTTCATGTGTGTCTACATGTGTATACAAGTTTGTGGGTACACTTTTTTGTTTTGTTTTTCGAGACAGGGTTTCTCTCTATTGCTTTCAAGCCTGTCCTGGAACTCACTCTGTAGACCAAGCTAGCCTGGAACTTACAGAGATCCACCTGCCTCTGCTTCCTGAGTGCTGGAATTAAAGCAGGTGCCACCTGTGCCTGGCTTGTGGGTATACTGTTAAGGGCCTGCGTATGGAGGTTAGAGCACAACTTGAGGGAGTTGGTACTCTTGTTTTCTTTACCTATCTTGTAGGTCCCAGGGATCAAAATCAAGCCAATAGGCTTTAAGGCAAGTACTTTTACCCACTGATCCAATTATTAGCCTTGGATGATGGTTTTAAAATTGTCAAATGTAAACAGTGTAAGTTCTTTATTGTCAGTTGGGGCATTTGTATATTAGGTATATATACTTAATTGTGGAACTACATCAAAATTTAATGCTGTATTTCCATTAAAAATATTGAAGTTTTTGTTATACATAATACATAATAAGTTTTATAATACTGTGGCTTAACAATAAAACAGATGTTATTTTGCAGGTTGGACTCAGGAAATCAACCGTAGTTTCCTGGAGAGAATGGGAAATCAAAAACATAGGTATAGAAAAAAAATAACCAGACAATGAAAAATACTGGTTTTCAATTATTTTCACACAGCTGACATCAGCAGCCAGTTTTAACACAATTGAGACATTCATGAAAAACTTGTAAATAGTCATAGGTAAATAGGAAATAGCATTTTGGAAGTTGCACAAGGCACGGGCATTTCAGTGCACATTGCCAGTTTCTTTTTTTTATAATTTATTTTATATCTTGACCACAGTTTTCCTCTTTCCTCTCCTTCCATACCCATTCCATTCCATCTGTCTCGTATACCATCCTTACACCAGACCCAGTTCATTAATCCTCTTTTTCTGTTCAAAAATGTGCAGTCCTCTCTTGGGTATCAACAAAGCATGGTATTTCAAGTTGCAGTAAAACTAAACATATCTGCCTGTATTAAGACAGGCAAGGCAATTCTGTGTGATGAATGTGTTTGCAAGAGCTAGCCAAAGCATTAGGTTTGGGTCCTGCTCCCATTGTTAATATTAACATAAGTAAACTGAGCTGCACAACTGTCACTTAAATGTAGAGTGTCTAAGTCTGTCTTATGCATACTCCCTAGTTGTTGTTTCTGACTCTGTGACTTTCCATGAGCCCAGGTTAGTTGTTTCTGTGTGTTTTCTTATAATGTCCTTGATCCTTCTCCTTCCTATAATTCTTCTTGTCTCTATTCAGCAGGGTTCCCTGAGCTTGGTCAAATGTTTGGCTGTGGGTCTTGGTATTTGTGTCAATCAGTAACTGGATGAATGCTCTCTAATGACAATTGGGGTAGTAAACAATCTGATCACAGTAAATGGCCTGTTCAGGATACACATCCACTATTTCTAAGAGTCTTAGATGGGGTCTTCCTTGTAGATACATGGGAGTTTCCCTTGTCAGAAGCTTCTACCTAACCCAGAGTTGTCATACCTTTCCAGCCATCTCTTTCAGTACTCTTACACTCCAGCCACACCTCAATCCAATCCCTCATGTTGCTATCCCAATCTTCCTCAAGTGCATTCAGGAGATTGCTTCTATTTCCCTTTCCTGGTGAGAACCATGCATCCCCTTCGTGGGCCATCTTTGTTACCTGGCCTCTCTAGGTCTGTGGATTGTAGCATGATTATCCTCTACTATAGAGCTAATATATACTTATGAGTGAGTACATACCATGTTGTAGATGAAAACAGACAGGTAGATAAATGGAATTGAATAAAAATCACAAACAAAAATTTATACACCTATGGAGAACTGATTTTTTGTTTTTTTTGGTTTTTTGAGACAGGGTTTCGCTATGGCTTTGGAGACTGTCCTGGAACTAGCTTTTATAGACCAGGCTGGTCTCGAACTCACAGAGATCCACCTGCCTCTGCCTCCTGAGTGCTGGGATTAAAGGCAGGCGCCACCAACGCCCAGCCAAGAACTGATTTTTTTGACAAAGAAGCCAGCATTATACAATGGAAAAAAAGACATCATCTTCAACAAATTGTTCAGGAATAACTGGATGTCAACATGTTGAAGAATGTAAATAGACATATATCTATTAACATGCATAAATCTCAAGTATGAAATATCAAAGACTATAACACAAATCGACGTACACTGAACCTTACTGAAGATAAAGTTGGAAATAGCCTTGAATGCACAGGAGACAGCTTCTTGAACACAATGTCAGTAGCACAAACACTAAGATAGATTATAAATAGGTCCTCATGAAGCTGAAAATGTTCTGTAAGGCAGAGGACACTGTTGATAGAACACAACAGCCCACAGAGTAGGAAAACATTTTCACCTACTCTTCATATGATAGAGGTCTACTAACCAACATAAATAAGAAAATTCAAGAAACTATGCATCAATACACGAGATAATCCCATTACAAAATGGGACTCAAATCTAAACAGAGAGTTCTCAACAAAAAAAATTAAAAAGGCAGTGAAATACTTAATGAAATATTCAACATCCTTAGCCACCAGTGAAATGTAAATTAAAACCACTATGGATATCCATCTTACCTCTCAGAATGAATGAAATCAAAAACACAAGAGACAGCTCATGCTGGGGAGGATGTGGTGTAAGGGGAATACACCTCCATTACTGAGTGAGGCAATTTGGACTGTCATGGTGGAAATCAACGGGCAGCTTCTCTGAAAATTGGGAATTCATTTACCTCAAGACCCAGCTGTACCACTTCTGATGGTAAAACCAAAGGACGCTTAATCATGCCCTGAAGACACTTTCCCTACTATGTTCATAGCCCCTTTATTTGTAACAGCAAGAACATGGAAACAACCTAGATGCCCATTGACCAAAGAATGGATAAAGAAAATTTGGTGCATTTCCAGTCTCTTGAGTCCTCCAATTCTAAGAATAAGATTCTTCTTAATCACTTGGTGCCATGAAGGAAACAGAGATTTGGCAAGAATAACGACTAAATTGTAACACCATCAAATTTCACAGTAACATATTACCCCCAGCTGATTTCTACTTCCTAATGGCACCAGCTTCCCAAAACAACACCACTAGCTTGGGAGCAAGTATTCAAATACATGAACCTGTCATGGATGTTAGCATTTAGGCATTTTACTGGCCTGTTTTTGTTCTACCAAAATATCCTCCTCAGTTGCTGCCACTAAGATCATCACCTGTGCCTATTCAATATGTTCTCCTTTTAAAAGGCCTCAGCCCACCTCCCATCTCTCTGGCTTTCTATCTCTTAATTGTAATGTGGGAAATACCAATACAGAACCAGATAGAGCGACCTAGCCAGCCAGAGGGCAGCAGTCTGTACAGCAAGACAAAAGCGAAACTGAAACCAGCCACCTGACCAACTCTCACTCTATGTCCCCATGCCCTGGCGGGCAACATCTGCTACATAATTGTTATCCCTTTCTCTGTCATTCTCTCTTCTTTCTTCTCTCTGTCACTCTCTCTCTCTCCCTCCCTTCCTCCCCCCTTACCCACCTTACCCTACCTCTCTGTCTCTCTTTCCTCATTCCAGCTGCTCCTGGACCTAGAGGCCAGTATCCCCCCTCTGCTTTTTTATTTTTCTGATCATTTTCCTTTAATAAAAATCCCTCCGTTTGAAATCTGTTGCATGACATCTTTCTCTCATGAGCCACTTTTTAAAAATTACAACAGGGGACATTTCATACTCAAATAATAACACACTATGAAATTAAAATTTCATGTACAACTAAACATTTACATCTGTAACCATAAGTAACTGAGATACTGATAGATACTTAAAATGAGAATACTTAAAATGGTTCCATGAGAAACTCACATTACTAAATAAGATTATTAAATTTTCAGGGGTCAAAGTGTATGATTGAAGAAATATCAAACATTTAGCTGTTAATCTGGGTATGATCCAGGTCTTTAGAGTCTGACTCAAAAGGACTGAATTTGAAACTAGCAGGAATGCATAGAATGACTCAAACAAACACACAAAACACGTGGGTTTGGGGAAAGAATTGTATATAGCTAGCATCAGGTGTGGGAGCACATAACTCTAGTCCCAAAATTTGCTTTACAATTTGAGACCAATGATGGGTATATAGTCAATTGAAAGCCAGTCTCAAATAGATGGTATAACTGATTGGTGGAGGCCTTGTCTAACATGCCATGGGTTCCTTCCCAGCACTATATTAAATAGAATGCACATATTCTTTGGATGAAACCTGCACTGACACAGGTAAGAAAAGAAACTGTTTAGAGGAAGTACCAAGTTTTCCTGATATACCTTCCTTAACAACCAGCACAGCTGGAGAGCATCAGTACAGATTTTGGGGTCAACCTTAGTGAACTAGCCCAAACAAGCCTCAGATAGCTTTCTGATGAGAAAATAATAATGGGTCCTGAGTGAAAATATAGGCAAATGAATTTATTGTTTTTCCCACATGAAAGATACAGATAGGCAGATATTAGTTACAAATGCTGAAAACACATTTTATTCTATAACAACTGACAATAAATAACTCACATACCACTTGTGTCATCACTGACCATAAAGTGAGAAAGACAGAGAAAGAAGAGTTTGGAAGCTTGGTTGAGTACGAGAAGTGGAAAAGATACAGTGGGCTGGTCAGCGTAAGTGTGATTAGTCTCGCTGTGTCTGCTAGCTGGTAGTTCACAGAACTATGATTCTATCTTCCCACAGAGACTGGAAGACAGAAGTATTATCCTTCTTGATGATTATGTTTCAAAGGAAAGGCTCTCAAGTATTTGAGAGAGATGCTTCTGAATCGCAAGAGGCATTTCTTCACACTTGTAAGAACTTTTTAGTAAATGCAGTGAGAAATTGGAATCTGGTGCCTGTCATCATGTACTGGCTAGAAAAAAAAGTCCATTTTCTCTCCACACTGAACTTTCTCAGACAGAAATTTTAGTGGTTATCTGGGGTCAGAGTGAGGATACAGCCTATGCTGTTAGAAGTAATATGAAAGTTTGGCCAAGTCTCAGAGTTCAGGAGTTTGGAGGGAGCTGACTAGCAAATCTAATGCCTCATGCCTACATAAGGCAGAAAAGAATCAAACAAAGACTTGGCCAAAGGTCTCAGATAACTGGAGCTAGAAACAAAGATAATGGATGAAGGGATGAAAATATGGTCAAAGAGCATATCTTACTGGGAAAGATCAAATCATTGACTGTAAGTATCTTCAGAGATAGTATTGTCTTTCCTGTGCCCTAAATGTAAAGTAGGGAGGACTGTTTTCACACAGAATAATGTCAATTAAACCTTTCATAATTATCTATTGCAAGGCCTAAAACAAAGCAAAAAAACACCTCACATACCAGATTTAAAATAATACTCTAATTTATCAAGAAGTAAGTATAAGAGTCATTTAAACAGGAATAAAATTCTTCATAAAGTATATTCAAGAATGAAATTTCTCTATGAATGTTAAACTTGAGTGATATGAATATATAATAAACAGGTTTCCAGAACATACATTGTGTAACTAAAACCAATTTTTACAAAACCTAAGGGTTTGATTCTATATGCAATCTTGAAATTATGGAACACACAAAAATACAAGTTTTGAAAATTAACATATAGCAAAGTACACTCAAATAGTGGCAATACTCATTTCATAACATCTCCTGTATTCTGGAAGGGAATTGGGGAAACATGGGCAGTATAAACAAGAATTATTTCCAGATGTTCTGACATTTTATTTAGTTTGAAATAAACATAACAGAAATGTATATTAACACTGGGTGGTAGTAAACACTGGGTTACCTTGTTTGCTCTGTTTCTAATAATGTTAAGAATCTTTCTAAAACTAGCTGCCTGTATCAGGATGTATATACAGTATGTATAATAAATTAAAGGAAAAGTTTTCATTTCCCAAAATGAGACAGTAAGATGTTACATGTGGGAAATATATTTACAATAAAATCATTGGGGGTAGAGAAGATGCCTCACAATTTATTGGTTGTGGTACAAGAGCAACTTGCTTATAAAATGGAATCTTGATTGTTTATTTTCACACTCTGCAGGCTTTAGCTCATAGAATTACTATTCTGTTAGTCAGTAAGAGGGTGTAAAACTTCTTTAAATGTATTTAAAATCTATTACATACAGATACATATTATATGTTTTAAGATACATTCTAATTTCAGTTTCCTCCAATATATTCAGCAAACCTATTTAAGAAACAATACTGATTTTTTTTGCTTTCTTTGATAAAAGGTACCACAGGTGGATATGTGAATAATGACTGCAGGGGAATGACAAGATCCCATACTTGTAAATCATTATGTTAATAGATATAAATTAGTAGACATTGGAATGTGTAACATTTGATGTAAGAAATAAGGTAATATTTGTTTTCACCTATGATAAAGCTAATAAGTTACAAGACGTGTGGAAGAAAAATGTGAGAAAAATGGTTTCAGTAACTACTAACCACGTGGACAAGAAGTAAAATAATAGTATCATGTTCATATTATTACATCAACAGTATACTTATGTTAATGCTGCCTGTGTTTTGCTTTAATTTTAAACTATGGTATAATCTCAAAGTTTTTTTCCACAACTAATGGATCTAATATGATTGAATTCTAATACAGAATTTTAATGATCAGTAAGATAAGTTCTATGATTTAAACGTTACAGTTAAATTTATATTTCTGAATGGACTCTGAATTTCACTCTGAAATTCCTTTTTAAAACAAATCAGTAATAAAAACAATATTTATCATTGTTACATATTATCAATATTTAAGTATTTGTTTCTATTTTACTAAACTGTCTATTTCAGTGCTATTGAAGATGATTGGAAACAAAGACAAAGGAAAAATTTTTTAAAATAATATGCCATTAGTCATAATTCCAAACTTTGATGATCATTATATTTGGGTCTCTGAATTCAGCTTTGACTTTTTAAATAACATGTGTGAGTGAGATCATGAACTCTAGACTTTATGTACCTGGCTTAGTTCAATTGGCAAACTGTTATACTGGCTCAATCATGTTTTTACAAATATTATATTTTTTCTTGACACTGAACAGTTTATTGTGGCATATATATCACAGTATTCAGTGACACAATGAAAGGCATTCAAGTTGTTTAACTGGTTTGTTTGGAATATTGTTCAAAATGAGTAGACATTTCTCTGGTATTCAAAATTCAATTCTCATGAATATATAAATAGATATAAGACTGCTAAATCACAGATATTTTAATATATATAATATAACATTTTGGGGCCTCTACTTTTTATTCAATGACCAAATAATTCTTCAACTATAGCTAAAATTAAGTTCACACATAAATATGTGAGACATTTACAAATTTGTTAATATTGCTAAAATTTTTATTCAGCAAAGGTACATTGTTTCATCCTTAATAATTCTCTTGAAAATGATGTGATAGGGAAAAAACATGAATCAGCAAGTAAAAGTGCTTGTCACTGGGCCTAAAAACCCGAGTTCAAACCATGTAACTTTGATGGTTCAAGGAAATACCACAGGTTATTTCTGACCTCAATCCATGTGTCATGACACCTGGACATGGATAAGCAAAAAATAAAACAAAACAAAAACTGACAATAACAACAAAAGCCAAGCAGGAAGAAGACTCTAATTAGACTATGCCCTTTGTCTTCTACTTTATTGTACTATTTTAGGTCTAGTCTCAATTTTCTTCCATTAGCAGAAAATAGCTTTTAAATATTATAAAATCAAAATATTTTATATTTTCCATTTCTCACGCTTCTATTTGAAGCAAAATCGAATTTTCAAGTATTCCTATGTGCCTAATATATTTGAATTACTTGCTTGATATCTTACAATGATCAGTGTTTTGAGAATTAGAAAGCCACAGTCCAACTCAAAAGCCAGCTTTATTCTTTAATTACACTGGGACTACAAAATGACCATTTGCATTATATATAGGTAGAGAAAAGCAGACACAAATACTTGGGATGATTTATGAAATTTTATCCTGTTGGATATGTTATATACCAATAGACCATTTTACTCTTTCTTGGAGCCATTTTTTAGGGGGGATTACTAGTCCTTTTTTGTCACATGTCTCATTTGTCCAATGGTCCCCAGATTCCTTAGCAGAACACATTTATTTTCCTAAAAAGACTGAAACAAAACCCTTTTTCAACCCTGCTTTTAAGGAGTTTCTATTTGGGGAAGTTTTGTGAAAAAATAAACAGCATTTGTTAGTTTTATAGGTTAGTTTAAATTCAACAGCCATGCTGCTTGATGCATTATCATATCTTCTTATTAGGAGGTATCTTGTTAAAAACAAATCTTTATTAGTTTTGAAGATATCCATAGCATTTCTTCTCCTGTGGAAACAAAAGGAAAACCACTCCCATCATAGCACAATCCCTGGTTTCCACTTGGAGGTAAACACATCTTTAAAATACACTGGCTGATTTAATTCTGCATTTTTTCTATTATTCAATGTGTCTTGACAGATGTTATTCCTTTCTCATTAACATTTAGAAAACATTGGAAGAGAAGGGAATTCTGTTTGGATTATGTTTTAAAAAAACATTGTTTCTAGGAAAACCCTGTTTACAATGACTTTTAAGGTGACCTTTATTGCCACAATTAGAACATTTTATATTTTGTTTTTTTCTTCAAACTTCTTGAAATCACCTCTCCTATCCATGTATCATCATCACGGTCATGAGCTTCAGTATTATTTGTATCTCAGAACCAATTCTCCAAATGTGTCGACCTTGCTTTTAAAGGCCTTATTATCCATTTACATTGAAAAATCTGCATATTCTCCTATATTAATTTTTATTTAAATTAAAAACAATCTTATTTTACATGCCAATTCCAGTTCCCACTCCCTATTCACTGCTTCTCTTCTTCTGTTCAGCGAGAAGAAGGCCTTACATCGGTCTCAATAAACCATGGTATATCCAATTGAGGTAGGAATGAGCTCCTCCCCTAGAACTAATGCTGGGTGAGGTACCCCACTATGAAGAATAAGATCCTAGTAGCCAGCCAAAGCTTTAGGGACAACCCCTGCTCCCACTCTTAGGACTCCCATAAGTATACCAAGCAACACATCTGTCACATATATGTAGAAGGTCTAGGTTGGTCCCATGCATGCTCAATCCAGTCTGTGAGTTTCAAAGGACCAGGTTAGTTGTTTCTGTGAAGTCCTTGTTGACCTTGACACCACTGGCTCTTAGAATCCTTCCTCTCTCCTTCCAACAGGATTCCCCTAGGTCAACCTAGTGTTTGGCTCTGGTTCTCCATTTTTTGGAGAATTTCATAGATGGCTACTGTATATATATCATTTCTACCCATCCCTCTCCCCAGACAGCTCCTCGTCTATCTCATTCTTCTGAAAATATTGGCCTTTTCTTCTTTCGATATTATTCAATGAGTGTGGCACATGCATGTGCTCACATGAGCATTCACACACACACACACACACACACACACACACACACACACACAAACCTACTGAGTACTTTAGTCATATGTGTTTAAGATTAAGCTCTGGTGATTGGATAACCTATAATATAGCTCATTCCAGGAGAAAGTTGATTATCCTTCTCTCTGAGGAATGAAATTTTATCTTTCATAATTTCTGAATTATTATATGATCAACAAATTTAAATCACTTTGATAAGGTTTCCCCATATATCTAAAAAGTGAAAGTTGTTGCTTTCTACATTTAAAATAGCTTGGCATTTAAAAATTGCATGATTATGGTTACAGTATGCCATGAATCAAAACTGTGACAATAAATCAAATTATATCTATCTGTATGCTAACATGAATAATTTAACATATTTTACTTTTAAAATGTGGCCTAATGTATGGGTCAAAAATCTTCCTTTTAGTTTTATGATCTACTTGTGTAAATGTAGTTTGGTTTTCATTAATGTGATATGAATAAAGAAAGTATTACTGGAAATAAAGACACAGAGAACCTAACCATTGCTGGGAAGACTTTCCTTTTTAACATTAAGGTAGTGAGTTACATAGCATTTAAAACCATTCCTAAAGTGTGTGGTTTTAAACTAGACATTGTAAATAACTTAAAAGCCCAGGTCAAAAGATCTTTGTAAGTTTTGCAGTCATTACAAAAACTAGTCTTCAGAAACATTTTAGTCACTCATGATCTTATTATGAAGATATCTCTAAGTGGAGATGGAATTAAGTGATTATTTATAATTCAAAACAAATGCTCACTTAAAAATATCATTTCTGAATGAAAGTAAATTTTCTTATGATTTTAAAAAGCATAATTTAATGAATGCTTCACACTATTTCTGAAATACCTGCTCACAGATATTAAAAGAGCTAACAAAGTGTAGCAATAGAAGTGTTTATTGCCCATTGTTTATAAATTAGTAAAATTCAGTAACAAAACAGTAACACATTAGAACTAGGAAAGATTTAACTATCCATAGGAACATTACTAGCCTAAAATGCCCTACAATATTGATAAAAAGTGAACTGCTCTCCTTACTAACAAACCTTTTACATTAATAAAGGGTTAAATTCTAACCCAAATACATTGTATGTCATCTTCAGTTAGCCAATGGCATGTTTGGAATTTAAATGACAAAATTCACCACGAAAATATGTGTAGTATAGCACACATGATATCCAAGGACTCAACAGACAAAATCAGGAAGATGTAGAATTTAACTATGTTCTATAAATTGAGTTCATGGGAAGCATTGCTTCATAGTATTATTTAAATTAATTACAAATTTATTTTCTCATGCATCTTTGTATATGAATGTTAAATAAAATAACAACATGAAAAAAAAATTCAGCAGTCCATCCACAGGGAAATACACTTAATTCCCTTTGGAATACTAAGTTTATTCCTAGATAATGTCTTGAGGTTATTATCTCCCCTCCAGGTGGGAGGTAGAACATGAGGCATAAACAATATACTATATGTGGGAATTAGCGCCTCACATCGGAACAGCAAAATATAATTGTTTTTCCTTACACATACACTTTTGGGGGCCCACAACCCAGGACCCAAATAAATACACAGAGATGTATTCTTACTTATGAATACCCAACCTTAGCCCAGCTTCTTTCTAGTCACTTTTTCCTACTTCACTTAAACTCTTTGTCTTCTTCTATATTTTGTGTCTGAGCTTTTTATCTTTCTTTATTCTATATTTCTTTCTTCACTTCTTACTCTGTGGCTGGTTATGGGGCTTGGTCCCTGGACCTTAACATCTTCTATTCTGTCTCCTTTTCTCATTCCTCCTTCCAGAAAGCCTAGATATCTCCTCCAATTTATTCCTCCCACCTGGCAGCCCCACTGATCACTCTTTCCTTCCTAGCTATTTGTAAGTCAGCACTTTATTAGTTAGGTGTTTTAGGCAGGCAAAGTAACCCAGATTTACAGAGTTAAACAAATTCAACATAAAAGGTTTCAACATATCTTTGCATCATTAAATGACGCAGACCACTCAAGGAGAGAACCATACTGCAGGAGAAAGAATCAGGGTCTTGGTAATCAGGTTGGGATGCATTCGGTGTGACAGACATAAACACAAGAGAAGCTTGATGCTGCTGCAAAAATCTTTACTTCATCGCTGTAACTTATACATGCAATACAGTAACTTCATTTTTGGCTTCAGTACAAAAAAAAATGTATCATAGATATTATTAGCTCTAAGTAAATGTTAAACCGAAAGCACAAAACAGGAAGCAGTTTTAGTCAGAATTATCTCTGCCCCAGACAGTGGTTAAGTTGCTGAGCTGGCTGTGATTCTGAAAATATGATCTTGCTGAACTTTAAGATTCTTTAGGCCAATTTATAAATTTCATAAAGTAATCAATAAAATCCTTTGTATCCCCTGTATGTTTCCATACAAAGTCTTCTGATTGATAATGTAAATATCTATACATTTGCCATAAAATATCTCTTCTGTAAGCTAACATGACACATCAAGGTGGTCTTGCTCTATTTGGTCTCTCCTACCAGCTCAATGGTGGTATATACAATCTCTTTTCACCCACAATGACAACCCAGCAATTAAAGTCTTTATCATAAGCTCCTGCGTATGGCAAAGGGACAGCTGTTGACTTATAAAAATGTGGATCTTTGTTCCTTAGGGGCTGCCACCACTTCCCATTAATCTTGTAATAAATTCTGCCTAAATCAACCTTTATAGGAATTCCAAGCTCCCCTAAGTTTTCTGAATCATCTCCTTCTCAAGCTAATTTTTTAGTTTTCCTAGGCATCTGGTAAGACAATTCTGCTTGCTGGAATAGATTCATAATTGATATGAAGCTTTTATTTTCTGTCTAAAATTTTTCAAATAGAGTTCAAATTAACGGGGGGGGGGGCTTCTAGTAGAAATATTCATATCCTGAGCCACCTTAGCAAGTAACTGCTCCGCTCAACCACAGGCACAAACGAAACTTCAATGATAGCATTTTGTACAGAAATTGCTGGTGAGGTGCTTTCAGTTCCTGGAACCAAAATATCTAGAGGTACTCAATCTTTCTTCAAAGCAACCAACACCCGAGCATGTGCTGATTCTGACAAAGTCAGACCAATCATAAGATAAAAGAAAAAAACAGAAAACAACCCACCACAGACGTGGAGACACAGAGACCATCTTGTCCTTTGGGGATCCTGCCAGTGACCTCCAGGAGACCTAGCTATGCAAGCACACACCTCAGGCCTGGACATGTCTTTAGCAATATTTGCCTCATGTCACACAGACTTCAATGGAGTGGGTATAGCAATTAAACGAATATTCCATAGCATAAAGAAACATAACACATCTTATACTAATATTCCACAACAATGTAGTAATTGGGTGTTTTGCGCTGCTTTGTGACAAGATTTGGAAAAGACTTGTTACCTTGCATACAAAAATTACTAGCATACTGGAAAAATAAATTAATGGTCTATTTGTATGGGAGCTTGAAAAATAACAATGAGAGAAATGTGGACAATGAAGGCCTTGGTTATGAGGTTACAGAGAGAAATGAATACTTGCTTTTAAACACTATACATATTAATTATATTTAATATGGATTAATTTTGATATGCAGTCAGCTGTTTTATGCTTTTCACATATGGAAGACATTTCTGTTTGCAGCTAATATTGAGAGCGATGATGACATTTCAACTTCTCAGAAGTATTTTAATGATTTAGTTAAGTGAAACAAGTGGTATAGTTTTGTCCAAAATTAGAAATGACATATTATTAAAATAGAAACTTTTATCTAATCTAGAATTTTGAGGTTGTAGAGGAGATTAGCAGGTCAGCAATGTTTAACATAAAACTTGATATTTAACATCATTTCTTTTCCAATACATTTTTTGCTACAGAAATAAGATGCTACTGATTTCTAACCACAATACTAATTATACAGTGCTACATGAAAATAGATTTCTAAGACAGAACAAACATTACATTTTTACTACTAGTAAAAATAAAACTTTTGAAGTGGGTGAAAAACCTTAAAATCTATATTGAAGGCTTTGGACCTTTGTATACATGCTATTACTAATATAATGCCATTTTCTATTAATAAGTTACA
Organism: Cricetulus griseus; assembly: GCF_003668045.3. NCBI lineage: Eukaryota > Metazoa > Chordata > Mammalia > Rodentia > Cricetidae > Cricetulus > Cricetulus griseus. Next base: position 55,125,253 of record NC_048604.1, read on the forward strand.
AAGAAAATATATGATGTTTTAAAAGATTTTTCATTGATATTTTCATAAAGGTATATATTGTACATTGAGCATGAAAACCCCCAACTGTCCATTGTTCCTTGTTTTAACCTTATTAATTCTTATTAGTCACCACTGTTTCTTTAGAACAGTGATTCTCAACATTTGAGAATCCAACCTCAGGGTTGGATATAAGATATTTACATTATAATTAATAACAGCAAAATTAGTTCATATTGCATGGGAATCAAGATCCACTAGATTCAGTACAGGTTAAATGAAGTTTACTTACAGAAGAGGTGGGTGACTGTCTCAGGTTCCAACTCCAAGGATCCTCCGAGGCTGTTCCCTATGACCAGATCAAGAGAGAACAAGCCTCTCCCACCCAACCTAAATCCCCCACCTCGAGTATGCACCGTTTGGGTGTGGTCAGTGCCAGAGGTGTGTAGTTAGATCTCTCGATACAACGAACTGATAATGAAAATAATTTTCTGATTAGGAATGATGACAACATTAGGTACTGTATTAAAGGGCTGCAACATTATGAAGGCTGAGAACTACTGCTCTAGTCAGTTTTAATTCCTATTACATATCATATACATAGATGATTTTATGTTCTTGTTTAAATTTAAAGAAAACAAATGAAACAAAACATAATTCTCTTTTTTGAGATGGACCTAATTCACAGAATTATCTCGTTATGTACATTTTCCTAAAAACTTGCTTTCACATTCTTCATGGTAGAAACAAATTACATATATATTCAAACACACACCACACAAACATACCCAAAATCTTTCTTACTCATTATTTTGTTTGGGGATGCATAGAATGTCTCTGTAAAGTTTTGCATAATGCTGCTATAAACACTGATGTACACAAAATTATCTATAGTCCTTTAAGGTAAATACAGAGGACTGTTGTGGACTATTCCATTATACTCTGTGAATATATGTCACTGAGTTTTGTTTAATAGATAGCTAAATGGTCAATAATTACATAGGATTTTCAGGGCAGAGAGAACACTGGGAAGCAGAAAACAGGAGACACAGAACAACTTACTTGGGCATCACAAAGACAAGATAATAAAGCATGAACTAGAAAGTAAAATGAATGTAAACAGGTTAATTTCAGTTATAAGAGCTAGGTAAAAACAAGTCTAAGCTATTGGTCTGAGATTTTCTAATTAATAAGAAGTCTCCCTGTGTTTATTTGGGAGATACCCTTGGGGACAAAAAAATCAACCTGTAAGTAGCACCCAACACACATCTACATACATACCCAAAGATCTGAGAAAGCATGAAAATGGGTTCTAAATGTACAAAAACAGAACCAAACATGGCTTCCTAGCCTCATGTCTCTCATAGTGGCCATGGTAAAGAAACTTATCTTCTTGCAGCTACCTGTGTTCTTGAACCACTATTGGTCCATTAGGATGCAACATGGCAGTTTTAAGGTTTTTCACATGCAGAAAGAAAAGGTTACAGATAGACGGTAAAGAAGATTCAAAGAGAAAAGCCTACTAAACTAGTTAATGAATATTAAAACATATGCATAGCCTTAAGAAAAAATTGTATAGACAGAAAAAATAAATAGTTTAAAAATAATAGGGTAAACTCTTTAAAGAGAGAGTGAAGTAATAAAAAATAAGTCACATAAGGATGAAAAAAACCACAGGGGGTCTTGATCCTGTATGGTGTCTTGTTAATGCTGAATTGTTTAAATGCTCTTTTACAAAAAAAAAAAAAAACAGTAGCTTCTGAGACACATTGGATTGTGGAAACTGCTAAATTAAACCAAACTGTATATTTTTAAAATTTCTCAAGTTCAAAAGTGAAGTTGGATAATGTTTTGCATTGGGGAGATTTTATGCTTTCATTTCCACAGGAGACAAAGGCTGTGGATTCCTTTCAGATTCACAGAGATCAGATTTGATTGGGGGAGATCTCCTGAAGATCTTGACTACAGACATGGGGGAGGAAGTCAGAAACGATTACAGGAGAAGTGATGTCTAAACTGATCCATTAACATGACAACAGATCTGAGATGACATGAGGTAGGATAATTCTTGTTGGCTACAGAGTCGCCAGACTTATTACATGCCATTCTTTCATATGATATAGACAGAGATTTATATTACAGATTGATTATACAGTCCAAGTGGACTTGTAAAGTAGACAGATGTCTTTTAATTGCTCAAACACAAAACAAAACATCTATAACTGTCATGTGAACACCACACATCCCATAATTGTGTTAATACACATATGTGTGTTACCTTTGAAAATTTAGGTATTTACAGAGTAAGGGGACCAGACACTAATGAAATCTTTTAGCACAAGGGATACTGAATCTCAGAGTACCTCAGTTGCAGTTTCATCAGATTTCTGAATCTAGAACAGTTTTAAGATTGCTGCCTGAGATGATCCAGTCTCACAGAATACTCCAGCCAAGAGTTCAGATAAGCCTTGCATTTTTCCATTGCCTATAAACTGAAAAATCAATAATACAGCTAATTTTCCAGCAGTTGACAATTATCCCAATTTTCCAGGGTCTCCTGAAGATGTCAGTAGCCCCAGAATAGCATGGAGAACTCTAAAGAATATGATGTCCACATTCGCAAGAAGTGTGTTGTGGTGTTTTGATCATTCAGTGGGATATGGATATTTGTTATTGTTTAAGTGGGTTGCTTACAAATTGTTGTTGATTATTTTAGTGAAATATTATTTGTGATTTATTAAACCTTGACTGAGGATTCTGAAAAGCAAAGTCAGCCACAAGCTATAGAAGCCAGGAACACACCTTTAATCCCAGCAGCCAGAACATAGGAGGTGGTGGTACACACCTTTAATCCTAGGACTCAGGGTAAAGAGATAAGGGATCTCTGTGAGTTCAAGGCCACCCAAATCTACACAAGAGTGAATCAGTCTAAAAGAGAATTATAGCTCACATCTTTATTCCCAACATTAGGGAAGTATATAAGACAGAAGGAAGGTCTCAGAGAGGCATTCATTCTCTAGCCACATTGAGAAAAGGTTATAGTCTGAGCATTGGTGGGAGCTCATGACAAGATCAGCCCATTCAGCCTGAGCTAGAGGTGAGGGCTAGTGGTCAGGTGTTTGCTTTTCTCATAATCAGCTTGAAGCTTGAACCCAAATATCAGTCTCTGGGTCATTTATTATTTCAGGTCAGGTTATAGTCAGAAAAAAAAAAAAAACTGAACAAGGGAGATTAGATTCAAGGATATTTTCCTGAAGACAAAAATGGGGGATGGAATATGAAAATGATGAGATAAAAGGGTGGATTTTTGCCAGGCAGTTGTGTCACAAGTCTTTAATCCCAGCACTTGGGAGGTAGAGGCAGGTGGATCTCTGTGAGTTCAAGGCCAGCTTCGTCTACACAGTTCTAGGGCAGGCTCCAAAGAAACACAGAAAAAACCTGTCTCAAAAAGAAAAAGAAAAACAACAACAAAAACACGTGGATTGTTGAGCCTACTTAAAAAAAATAGTCTCAAATATTTTACATTGGTACGAATTGTTTATATTGATATAAATTTAAGGTTACATTTTGTTATACTGTGTATGTTTCTATTTTTATTTATGGTATTGTACCTATAGAGCTATTTTAAAATATTATGTAAATTTTAGTCTTTTTGAATGCTATTTACGATAATAAATTCAGGTTATTATTTAGTTACATATAACTACCAAACTTATAGTCATGTTAAGTATATTTTCAAGGTCATATAGAGAAATTTCAGATGGATAGTTAATATTCAATTACTTCAAAGACCTACAGAATATGGCATTTAAAATGTTTTAGTAGCATAATGCTTTTTTTTTGACAGTGAGAGACTTCTGATTGTGGAAACACCAATCTACTTAAAAAAAAAGATGATGGGCATCAAGAAACCTCTATAGATAGTTTGCATTCTTTATGGCAAATCCTAACCATTTAGGCAAGATAGTGACCTTTCCTCAACTGCTGACAGCACAATGTCCACTTTGGTCAAGCAAGATACACAGAGAAGTGTCCTCCAAATTTGACAAAACAAAGTGGGACAGTCTTTCAAAATTCCTGCTTCACAGAAAAGTCTGTCAAATATTCTAGACCTGTAGGCCAAAGATGGATTTCCCAAAGCTACAGAGGACCTCTGAGGTGACTTTACATGCTGCAATATAGCTCTGCCATTTCTTAGTTTTGGAAGTTGTTTATGCTGCAAATCCTGTTTACTCAATTAACAGTATGTCCTTCTGGAATCTTTGATGGAGTATGAGACTAGGTAGCTATATTTTCAGTTTTCCTTAGTAGTGGCAGAGGTAAACTATGCATAAAGCTTTGAATTCATCAAGAGAAAATATATAATAGAGAATTTTCTCCAAATATGCCATATACAATTGGATTGAACATTGTCAACTGAATTCTTACCTGATAATTGTTCCTATTGTTTATAGTTTTTATGTTAAAATTAAAACCTTCTTTTTATTTAGACAAAAAGGGGAATTGTTGAGGAATGTTCCTTTACACTGTGTGAATATATGTCACTGGATTAGTTTAATAAAAGATAAACCTTCAATAGCTAGGCAGGATTTTCAGGGCAGAAAGAGCACTGGGAAGAAGTGTGAAGACACCAGGGGTCTCCACCACATGCAGAGGAAGCAGGACATGTAGGAGAGGTAACAATCCATGAACTATGTGGCATCAGGTAAATTAATTGAAGTGGATTAAATTTTGTTAGAAAAGCTAGTTATAAACAAGCCCAAGCTATCAGCTGAGATTTCATAATTAATATGTCTTCTTGTCAGTTTTCTTACCTGGCAACCCAAAGAAAAGCCCATATGCACAGGACAGTTTTAGTTGGGTAATATAATAGATCTACATTTTGATTTTTGAAAAACTTCATATGGACTTTTATACTGGATAGACTGTTTCACTTTTCTCAGCAGTACATATTTCTTTTGCTACAACTTTGCTCTCATTTGTTATTATTTGTTTTCAAAATGATTTCTTTTGTAATTACGGTGAGATAAAAATTCACTGTCATTTTTATTTCATTTCTCTGATGGCTACAGATGTAGAATATTTTTGTTCATGTGATTGTTGGCACTGGTTATTTTACCTTCTGAGAATGGTCTGTTAATTTCATTAGCCAATTTATTTCCTGAATTGCTTGATGCTTTTCTAGTTAGAATTATTTTACTTATTTATCATCTTTAAGATGTGACTTCACTTTATAATCTGCTTCTTTTGCTGTACTGAAGCTTAAATTTCATGAGGTCTCACTTGCCAATTGTTGGCATTGTTTAACATCTGGAAATCTATAGAGAAAGCCATCACCAATGCTTGTGTCCTGAATTGATTTCCCTATGTTTGCCTCTAGCAGATTTGCAATTTCTGGTCCTATATTAAGATTATTAATGCTTTTGGAACTAATATTTATGTAGGGTAAGAAATAAAAGTTCATTTCTGCATGTGGATATCTGTAGTAGTACCATCTGTTGGTGAGGTTGCTTTTCTGCAATGCATATTTTACATCATTGTCACTATTCAGCTGGCTATAGCTATATGAATTTTTATCAGTTCCCTCTATTATGTACCATCAGTCTCCATCTCTGTTTTACTGCTACCACTTTGCTTTGTTACTATGATTATGTAGTGTAACTTTAAGTCAGTTATGGTGAATCCACAGCATTATTCCTTTTGTTCAAGGTAATTTTCCCTAGGGTTTTTATGCTCCCATGTGAATTTTGAGATTTGTTTTTCTTATTACTATAAAGAATAACATTGGACTTTTGATTTGTTTTGCAGTAAATTTGTAGATAATTTTCTGGAGGGAGGTTATTTTTACAAAATTATTTATTCTTTTTATAAATTATTTTTTTATTTTATTAGTTGAAATTAGGAACAAGCTTGCTTCAGATGTCAGTCCCTTCTCCCTCCCCCTCCCCTCCCCCCAACATCCCACCTGCCCCTAGCCATCCCCCCTCCACTCCCCAGGCAATGATCAATGATCATAAAAAGTGTCTGTTTTCTGGTGTCTTCTTCAATTCCCTCTTACATTTTTCATTGTAGAGGACCTTTATTTCTTTGGAAAGGGTTATTCCTATAATAAAATTGTGAGTTGAACAACTCATAAAGGAAAGAAATTTCATTTGGGGCCATAGTTCAAGAAGTTCTATTCAATGGCTGGTTGCTTCATTGCTTTGGGGCTTGTAGCATGGCAGTATATAGTAGTGAATATAGGATGCATAAGAGTCACTCACCTTATGGCTTGAAATTGATGAAAAAAACAAAGAGAACATAGATAAGAACAAAGTTCTGAATATCTCTTATGAGTACAACTTCATGACATATTAAACCCTACCTCTTAAAATTTCATTTATCTGCCAATTGGGTTTTTCTGGTGGCCAATTTTTAGCAGATTGACATTTGCATAGTGGATAATGAAAATCAAAAATATAGTATTGCAATCATATTTTTGCACTGTGATTTTTTAAAAAAAATATCCTTTCTGTATAGAGGTTTATATTATTTTCAGAATACATTGGTGTGTACCCATTCTCTTTGCCTTGTCATTTCCAAAAATCATTTAATGAGAAAATCTACTACAGTGACTCTTATATTTAGCAATTTATGCTGTGATTTTACTTTATCTGAAAGAAAAACTTGTAGTTACTAAGTTGTTTGAATAGCAAATTAAAGAAAAAAAATTTAAAGCAGACTGCTTCTGACACAAATTAACAGGCAGTGTACAGAACCAGGAAAAAATGGCAATATACAAAGAACAAGAAGTTACTGTTAGTAGACTAACTAATTAAGAGAGTGGGGAATAGCATTTTGAATTGTGGCTTCTTTGAATAAGGAACTAACTCTCAGATGATGACTGTATCTAGGAGAAGTGCACTTATGGTCAAATCAAATCCTATCAATTAAACATAAAAAGTAGAAAGAAAGCTACAGCAATAGTTGAAAGAGAAACAATTTATAAAACAGAAACAGGAAAGTAAATTATTAAGAATAACATTGACATGCACTATATTATGCTACTTTGTCACACTATGCAAAAGTCAACTTTTTAACCTAATTTAATAAAGCAAGAAATTCTTTTAATATTAACTCACCTTGTTTATTTCAAACAAAATAGTATGTTGCAGCAAAATTACTTTAATGTAAAAGTATGATGAATTAGCAATGAATTAGGGTTACTAAATCCTAATTAATGATCTGCTGATGGTTTAATAAGCACTAAGCTTATAATAAATTTATGTTATCTCAAAGTGGCAATGAATTATGACTTTAACTGTATGATATTTTACTGACTACTTACATTTCACTAAAGATTGTCTTCAGAGCACTATAGGACTACCTTAATTATTCAAATAAATTAAAGAACCATCCAAAATATGTAATAAAACAGATCCATTTCTTGGGGGGGGGTTTGAGACAGGGTTTCTCTGTGGCTTTGGAGGCTGTCCTGGTACTAGTTCTTGTAGACCAGGCTAGTGTCGAACTCATAGAGATCTGCCAGCCTCTGCCTCCTGAGTTCTGGGACTACAGGTATGTGCCACTACCACCCAGCCAGATCCAATTATTAATAAGATAGAAAATAACTGATTAAATATAGAATAAAATATGGATTGATGTCATTTGACTTAATAATATGGAGGTCTTATAATTGTCAAAGATGAAGAATTTTAGAGAAACTTGATTATATAACCTGGTATCAGTAGGTGCTAGAGAGATGGTTCAGCAGTTCAGAGTGATTTCTACTCCTGCAGGTGACCTAGGTTTGAACCACCAACATTAGTAACTCTGGTTTTGGGGGATTCAATGCCTTATTCTGGTCTATGTAGACACAAATGCACAAAAGTTGTGCACATACATGAATACAGGTAAAGTACTCACACATGTAAAAATGAAAAAAAATGTGTCTTTAATAAACACCCAGTGGATTTTATAAGCAAACATATATTATGATGAATCTATACAGAAAACAATCATAGCTGTGAAATATTTTTATTTAGCACTTTTGCTGAATATTAAAAAGTAGAAATTTTTTGAAATTCTGTGGTAGTTACTACAAGTCCTTTTTATTCTGCAATATACCATATATTCTGTACATTTTACATTCTGAGAATATTGGGAAGGGAGCTTACCTTACTCCTAGTCTGACTGAAGGGCTTATGAAAACTGAGCTCTATTTTGTTTACTCTTGCAACTTAAATATTTTGATTTTATAATGATAATTTCCCTTTCTTCCATAAGAAAGAAGAAATATTTCTTATGTTAATTTAATCTGATGAAGAGATATTTACATTATTTTCCCATTCTCACTGTGAATAATATTTTGCCTATTTTGTAAACAATACTTTAGAGACAAAAGATGTGCCTTTCCTTCCTCATTGTCAGGGTTAGACCTACAGTTCTTATAATATGGGAGAAGTAAAGAAATGTTAGGCATACTATGCTCAGTTAAGATAATTATGTGACATAGAAGTCTTCAGAAATAACATTCCAAAAGAAACAAGAAAAATTACCTATTTTAAGTCATATATTCTGTGTAGAATTGATAACTCCGTAGAAATGAGATTTGATAAAAGGTCATTATGTAATGGTAGATTAGTAATGACAATTAAAGCCTGACCAGAGTTTTCTTAGCTTCTATGTGCAGCATTGCATGTGCTTTTGTATATAAGGTAGACCTTCTCTGTACTGAGGCCCTTATGATTCATTATGAAACAAGGAAGGCAAGGAAGGAACATTGGAGCATTATTTCTAATTTTTTATGGCTTACTCAGCAGCAGGCTTGGCTACATTTTATTTATATATGGTGACAGCTATACTGGGTTTCAAGAGCAAGTTTCTCAAAATACTGAAGAGGACTTTGAGTGTCTTCAGCACAAGACTAGAAAATGACAACTATCTATCCTTTCTACAAAATGTTACTGGTCAGCAAGCCCAGAAACCAGATTCAAGGACAAGGAGCAGAGTCTCCTTCTTTTCAGTGAGAGGAGTATAGCTTTAAAATCCCATGGAAATATTTTTTGGTCTGTAGTTCTTTTTCTTCATTACCTAAAAATCTAGCACAGAGTCTGATTAGAAGAAATACAAGACAGAGTAGACAACTGCATGTGTGGCATTCTCTGTCAATCGGGAGCCTGTGCTTGGCCACCGTTCTTCTGTGCTGACTCCAGCTCCGTGGCTTTCTAAATGTTGTCTCCAAGCCAATCTCTTAAAACAAATTCAAACCTGGCTACCATCCCCAACTTATTCAGTCCTACTCCTAGCTTCACAACTCACTTTCTTACACTTGTACAAGAAGACAGCAATCGAATCACTCTCTCATTTAGAAACTGTGGCAATTACAGACTCCTGCCCGAAAGCACAGTGTGCTTTAAATTGGGTATGCATGACTAAGGCAAGTAATACCCACCCACAACCGCCATTCAACATGCCACTCACGGCAGAGCTCACAGCCGTGATATGAAACCACGGAGATCGACTCTGTAGAAAGCTCGCTTAGGAAGAGTCTATGAGGTATAAACATGAAATGATGCTGCATTCATGCATTCATGCATTGGAAACAATCTTATTTTATATATCTATCTCAGTTCCCTCTCCCACCCATTCTCCCATGCCCCCCACCAACCCCCATCCCTCTTCTGCTCCATAGAAAGGGTGATGCATTCTATGGGGTTATCATCAAAGTCTGTCACTTCATTTGGGGCAGGGCCTAGGCCGTCCTCCATGTGTAGGCTGAGAGAGTATCCCTCTATGGGGAATGGGCTCCCAATGTCCATTCTTACACTAGGGATAAATGCTGTTCCATTACCAGGGGCCCTGTAGACTGTCCAGGACTCCTAACTGACACCCATGTGCAGGGGCTTGGTTCCATCCTATGGTGGTTTCAAAGCTGTCAGTCTGGGGTCCTTGAGCTCCCCCTTGTTCTGGTCAGCTGTTTCTGTGGGTTTCTCCAGCCTGGTCTGGACCCCTTTGCCCATCATTCCTCACCAGGAATTCGGCTCAGTGATTAGCTATGGGTCTCTGCTTCTGTTTCCATCAGCTAATGAGTGAAGGCTCTATGGTGGCATATAAGGTAGCCAGCAATCTCATTTAGGGGAAGGATGTTTAAGATAGCCTCTCCCCTACTGCTTAGATTGTTAGTTGGGGTCATCCTAGTATATCTCTTGACATTTCCCTAGTGCCAGATTTCTCTTTAAACCTATAATGGCTTCCTCTATTAAAGTATCTCTTTCCTTGCTGTCCTTTATTCTTCCCCGACTCAATCTTCCCTTTAAGAAAACAAGTTGAGTTATAGAAAAAAGACTTAGTATTCATATTTATAACAGTATCTATAGAAAGACAAAACCATTTATTCTTGTTCATCATCATAAATATGAACATGAATTTTAAAATTAATTTTTATTTAAATTAAAAACAATCTTATTTTACATACCAATTCTAGTTCCTTCTCCCTCCTGTCCTCTCATTCCCCCTGCCATCTATCTACCCATAGCACCTCCACTTTAAGTATCACAAACATTTCTGTAAAATGCTTTTTCAATAGCAAAAATGACAGAAAATGAACCTGAATACAGCATATGGAGAAAGAAGTCTACCATTTATTCACCAATACTTATCATTTCCCCCCGATAAAGTATTGTTAATAAAGTATAATGCAACACTGTGATAACTGTCAACAAATTTTATCCATATTAAAACATTGTGCTCATAATACATATAGAATATACACTATACATATAATGTTACATATGTGGTTGATTTTTGTGCCTTTTGCAGCATTTATACTTGAATCCCATTATGTTGAGTGATCGTGGGAAAAATGACCAGCACTGAATTTATTATTGTATTAATTACATATAAATACTAAGTAGAAATAATGCCAAATGTGAGAGAGTGATAACAAAGAGATGGTAATATATAAATATTGAATGAGTGATCCTAGATCATAATGAATTCGTAAGAAAACAACAGAATTAAAAATAGTAGAAATATATTCATTTAAAATCTTTTTATTAATATATGTCCTTCATGGAAAACATAAAGTTTTATATGTAGACAAAGGAAAGTACAGTAATAAAGCAAATATTTTTAAATTGAAATGAAAATAACTACTTGTTTGAGGTGCTTGCTACAGCACTACTTTAGTGTTTATTTTGAGATTTGCTGAGAAGGGTATATAGGGAATAGTAAAGAATTGTTTCAATTACATTTGTAATTGCCTCAGTCAATCATTGCTTAAGAAGATTTTATTCACTGGTTGCTTAAAAAAGAAATTGAAATTTTCAACTTAGGACATTTCTCGTTTAGTGTGACCTGCTTTCCCTTGATAACATATTTAAACATAATGCAGATAGCATATATTTAATAGCCTAACTCAACATCTGTGTTTCCACATTCACATTTCATGTATAGAAAATGTCTAACAGGAAAATGTTTAATCCTTTAAAATACAGAGAATATCTTCATATGTGAACATAGCTGTTCACATACTTATAACCTAAAATATCCTTAATAATTTATCTCTCTCAATACAAGGACTCATATATTGCAGTCTAGCCTCAAGTGCTTAGCTTATGTAGTTGAGGATAACATCAACTATCCTCTTGTCATCATTTTCAAAATGATAGAATTTAATTAATGTGCCATGATGGACAGTTTATTCAACTCAGTTTTTTATGAATGACACACAATCAACTGGCAGTACAAACACAGTCACCTGTATTTTATCCTCCAGAAGCCACTTTAAAAAAAAATCTAGACATATAATTCTAGCTCTTGAGCAGTGGAGACATTATTCTCATGTACTCTCAACTCATTTTTCATTCTTAACATATAATACTTCTGTCAACAGAAATGTGACATATCCTTTCATAGGTGGTAGATAATACTAAGAAAATTAGGGTCCTGTCTTGTGAATTTTGGTATCATTAATAAAATAATTTGAGAATGGACTCAAACGGAATCTCAAGAACAATTCATTCCAAGTTAAAAATAACCCTCAGGGCAGATACTTTTAGTGGCTTCCAGAAGACAAGAATGAAGAAAGTAAAGGGAAACGGCCATGCTGTTTGAGCCAAGAAGCTATACATGTCAGTAACATGAAGGTAGGCAGCAACATGACAGGGAGGGAACCTTTAGAGAAAGAAAAAGGAAGTTCAAACTGTTGGAGAATGCTGGTGTAGAAAAAGAGAAAGAAGGCTATATCTAAGCTGAAAATGAGACAGGAACAAAGGTAACAAGAAACAAAACAAAAACCTACCCCTGCCTTCTGTTGAATCCTTGTATTGTGTCCTGCAACGCACAGAGACTATTCAGCTTTCCAGAGAGGAGAGTCAATTCATTGAAGCCTACTCTGTGCATTAGAGCATCTTACAGTATCGTATCATGGTGGACACCATTTGAACCAGGTGTAATTTTTACCCTAGTTCATAGATGAGAAAGATGAACTGCAGAGCAGCCTAAGTGTGGATCATCTTATACCCTGTGGGCCAGGGAAATGATTTGAGGAACTTCCACCAAGTTAATGGGCACTGTGAGGAGTCATTTGAGGCTCACTGTAATGGATATTTAATCATAAGTTTTGTGATTCCCAAACCGCCTCCAGTTATCCTGTGTCATCAAATGATCGATGTCCCCACAGCCTTCTCATCCACACTGCCTGCTCTTCAACTTTGGTCGTTCTACAGAGAATAGTAAGGAACTTCACTAGCCAATATTAAGAGAAGAAAATAAGGGTGCAGTGGGAAAGAAAACTGTATTCCACCCAGACAAAAGTGAAGCTGTGATCCAGTGCTTATGGAGATAAATCCCTTACCTTGCTGCAGTCTTTTCCTTTGGAAAGAGGCTCCTATGGCAGCACACTGTGGACAGTTTTGAAAGGTTTGTACAGTAAGAAGCAGAGACCACAATCATGTGCAAACATGAGCTGAATTTTGTGTTTGACTCAACATCTACAGAGAAAAGAATACTGCATCAAACTAAGTATGTGCTGGAGCCTAACACTTTAATTACAACTTCACCAACCTGAAGGAAGCATTCACTAATATAAATTCATCTGCTTACTGCTATGCAAGCAAAGGAACAGGATGATCCCAAACTGGGTCATGATGACCAATTCTTGTGCCACTTACTTCGACCAAGTAGCTAACCAAGACATGAATCACCTTGTTTCCATTGCATGGCATTATGACATATTATTCCTTTACATAATTTTCTTTGATGAAGACAGCAGGCAAATATGACATCCTTGTAACTAGCTTCCCATTTGTGACTGCTATACTAATTTTATTTAATAAGTATTGTTTCCAAGTGAAATAATGTAAAGTACAATCCATACAGAAATCCTAGCAAGAACCATATGATAATAATGCCTCTGTTTTAACCAGTGATTTGGTATTATTTATATTTACTGAACTATTTTTTTGGAAATTTTTCATGTCCCTTGCAACTTTGAGGTAAAAATGTCATAACTTGTTCCTTTTAGTAGAGAGTTCAGTGGTAGCGTGTTGCCTCAGGTTGTATAGAGCCCAGGGCTTGATTCCCAGCACTAAAAAAGACAGGTCAATGGACCAATGGCAAAATTTCCACTATAATTTTTACAACCACTTATGCTTTTTAAATTAATTTTTATTTAAATTAAAAACAATCTAATTTTACATACAAATCCCAGTTCCTACTCCCTCCTGTCCTCACATTCCTCCCATCAACCCCCCATCCCACCACCCATTCACTCCTAAGAGAGAGGGTGGCCTCTGATGGGGGATCATCGAAGTCTGTCACATCATTTGGGCAGGACCTAGGCCCTGCCACCTGTGTCTAGGCTGAGAGAGTATCCCTCCATAGGGAATGGGCTCCCAAAGTCCATTAATACAATAGACATAAATACTGGTTCTATTGCCAGTGGCCACATAGAGTATACAAGACCCTCAAGTGACACCCTCGTTCAGGGGGCTGGTTCGGTCTTATGCATGTTTCCCAACTGTTAGTCTGGAGTACCTGAGCTCCCACTTGCTCAGGTCAGCTGTTTCTGTGGGTTTCCACAGCATGGTCTTTACTGCTTTGCTCAATACTCCTCCCTCTCTACAACTGGATTCCAGGAGCTGGGCTCTATAAAGGCATTTAAGGTAGTCATCAATCTCATTATAGGGGAAGGATATTTAAGATAGCCTCTCCACTATTGTTTAGATTTTTATTCGAGGTCATCCTTGTGGATCCCTGGACATTTCCCTAATATCAGGTTTCTTGTTAAGTCCATAAAGTTTCCTTCTACCAAGGTACATCTTTCCTTGCTCTCCTTCTCTGTTCTTCCTCCAACTCCACCTTCCTGCTCCCTCATGTTCACCTGCCACCTCCCCTTCTGCCTTCTCCATTCTCCTACCTCCTTCCCCTCACCCCATGCTCCCAATTTACTCAGGATTTCTTATCCCTTTCCCCTTCTTGGGGGTCCATGTAAGGCTCCCTTAGTGTCCTCCTTGTTTCCTAGCTTGTGTGGTGCTGTATATTATATGCTGCTTATCCTTGGCTCTTTGTCTATTACCTCCTTATTAGTGAGTACATAGAGCTATAGTAATGAAAACAGCTTGTTGTTGGCACAAAAAACGACAGGTAGACCAAGAGCATCGAATGAAAGACACTGATATTAACCCACACACCTATGAACACCTGATTTTTGACAAAGAAACTAAAATTCTACAATGGAAAAAAGAAAGCATCTAAAGCAAATGGTGCTGGCATATTTGGATGCTGGTGAGAAGAAGATTTCAGATAGATCCATATCTATTGTCATGCACAAAACTTAATTCCAAATGGATCAAAGACCTCAACATAAATCCAGCCACACTGAATGTCTTAGAAGAGAAATTAGGAGGTACCCTTGAATGAATTGTTACAGGAGACTGCTTTCTGAACATAACACCTGTAACACAGACACTGAGATCAACAATAAATGGGACCTCCTGAAACCAAGAAACTTCTGTAAGGCAAAGGACACAGTCAAAAAGACAAAACAGTAACCAACAGAATGCGGAAAGATCTTCACCAGCCCCACATTTGACAGAAGGCTCATCTCCAAAATATACAAAGAACTCAAGAAGCTAGTCACCAAATCACCAAATAGTCCAATTAAAAATGGGGTACAGATCTAAATAGAGAATTCTCAATGTAGGAATCTAAAATGGCTGAAAGCTCCTTAAGAAACTGCTCAACATCATTAGCCATCATGGAAATGCAAATCAAAACAACTCTGAGATACAATCTTACACCTGTCAGAATGGCTAAAATCAAGAGCACCAATGTCAGTTTATGCTGGAGATCATGTGGAGAAAGGTCAACACTCCTCAACTGCTATTGGGAATGCATATTTGTACAGCCACTTTGGGAATCAATATAGTCATTCCTCAGGAAAATGGGAATCAGTCTACCTCAAGACCCAGCAATTCCACTCTTAGGCATATACCCAAAGAATGCACATTCATACAACAAGGTAACCTTTCAACTATATTCATAGCAACATCATAGCAACATTATTTGCAATTTCCAGCCAGAACCTGGAAGCAATCTAGATTCTCCTCAACCAAAGAATGGATAAAGAAAATGTGGTCTATTTAAAAAATGGAGTACCACTCAGTAATAAACAAAACAAAAAACAATGACATCTTGAAATTCTCACGTCAATAGATGGAACTAGAGGAAACAATACTGAGTGTGATAACCCAGGCACAGAAAGACAAACAAGGTATGTACCCTCTTGTTCCTTATAACCATAATAAACAAAAGTAGTACAAGTTGACCAGCAAAAAAAAGAAAAGAAGAAGAGAAAGAAGAAACAGAACATCTATAAGAGTAAATCAGAAATGCAGGTGAATTTCCATTGTTTCATGTCTGATCTCTGCACATGACTACTTTCTGGTTCAGAAATATTGGAAGGAAGGAAATTATCCAGGTGAAGGAAGGAAAGTATCTAGGTAAATGGGGTAATTATCCTGGTTGGGGTAGTTTGATTGAGACATCTCCCCTATAGATTGTTGATGGTGCTATTTGGGGAGGTGTACCTCAGGGGAGATAGAAGGAGGGTTGGTGGAGTTGGGGGTGGGGCATTTAAAGTTTGTAGCCTAAGGCAACTTCTAGATCACCCTCAGTTTAATCATCTTCATCAATACATTTGCAGTTGCAAATATGATCTCTATCTTTGTGCTATGTTTTCTTACCACTATGCACTCTTATCATTCTGGGAACAGATACCAAAATAAACTTTTCTTTCTTTAAGTTACCTTGGTCATAATGTTTTATCACAGAAACTGAAAATGTAATTATCACAGTATATCTTTAGCATGGCTTAAAGTAAACATATTTTGGAGTGATCACATGGCCAGATGACTGACTATGGGCTTGATCAAGGACAGTGATTCAATTCTTTTGATCAAAATAGTTTTGCTCACTAGACTTTTTGTTGTTATTCCAACAGTCTCCAATTTGAAAAAGTGCCACTTAAATGATTTGAAAACCAGATGAATGATCAGAACCCCCAAATATTTCTTGCATTTCTGGCCTCTGACATGCTTTCAATGAACCTAAGAAAGAAAGCCAAGCAAGAAAACAATTACTTTTCTTGAAGTCTATTTCTGTACTGTGTATAACTAATTTCTATTCCTATTCTTTCCATTGCTGTGTAATATTTCTGAAAACTACAAAATGAGTATTAGTATATCCTTGTTAACTAAACTCCAAACTTCACATATTAAATTCTGTAAAAGTAATCATACAATGAGGCCTAACTCTATTACCATGCATGATATTACAGATTTTAATCATTTTTACTCCACTTGATATCATTTCTTTTCTTTTTCTTCCAAATATCATTTTTCCACTAATTCATCTCAGATAGTGTTTCTTTTACTTCCATAACCCTTTTAACTTATTGCTGAATATGGTGTTTGCTTAAGGCATAACCGAAGACAATCCTGGAGTACCAAGAAGCTTAACAGCTCTTTAATCAGAAAATAATAATCATATTGACAATGCTGTCACTGATAGTGATAATTGATTATTGACAATGATGATGATGATTGTAATTCTCTGATGGCCAGTTCTTTGCTAAAGGTAATAAGTAGATATTGATGATGCCATGTAGATGTAAGTAGGGTAAGGTCATCAGATCTTTACCTGAGACTCTTACCTACCATGTCATTCCAACTGCAAGTGATCTTTGGAGATGTTAGAGGACCTTGATGAACATTCCATGATGTGGTCTGTCAGTTGTCTCACTTCCCAAACCACTGCTGATGTTTAGACCTTATAGCTTTCCATATTTTTTCATTTGTTGCAGTTTGATTTTTGCATTAAGGTCTTGCCTTCATTGTCCAGACCCTGCTTCACCCAAACTCAGATGAACACACTTGCATATTTTGACAATGTCATAATTTATTGCATAGCTTGCATAAAAAAGGCTATTACTATAGTCTCAGTCTTTTGAGGAGTATGAATTGAGAACAAAGATGTAGAGATGAACTGAGGTTTGAGGTAAAAGGTAAGTCCAGATGCAAAGTCAGAAGACAGGTAAGTTTGTGATTATTAAATTTATGGTGGTAGATGACAATTTTTATAGGTTTTAAGTGAGAGAATTAAATCCTTCCTGCTGTCTGTCACAACTGATGAGTTCTTGAATGTGATTTGACTTGTATGATTTTGATACATCCACATGTCACTACAGAGTAAATTTACCAGAATAGATTTGTAAGATGAAATATTTTCTACTTTAGGAATAAGTAATTTATCAGTCTGTGCTGCATGTACAGATCTAGAAAGATAGTGTTATTTACATTCTCATCCAGGTACACAGTCATATGCCTTCGTCAAATGGAGTTAAAAGTTGCTTGTAAAATGAAGTCTCTCTGGAGTCTTAGATCAGGTGATAGCATGACCTCATCATTCATTTTAAAAGATAAATCTTTATTTATTTTTAAATTTTTTTTTTGGTTTTCCACAGGAACAGTGGCAGAGTTCTTGCTAAAGTAATCTATATGTTGATGCTCAGAGGTTAAGCAGCAGCAATTGCTAGAGACTATGTGTAAAGCAATGTATGCTTGCCTGTTTGTCATTGGTCAGGGCAATGGTTGCTTGGACCCATTTTGAAATCTATCTAATTACGTGTCTTGTAAAAGCATCACTCCTTTATTTTCCTAGGGCTCTACAGTGTAGTTTGAAATTAGGTACCATAATTCTTCTAGCACTTCTATTTTCTCTTACCATTATTCCTGTTATTTGGGATCCTCCTTTTTTTCCATAAGAATTTGTTTTCAATTTCCTTTAAATGGTTAATATAAAGAAAATAATTGAAAATATGATATGTCATAATGAACTAATAGATTCATTTTGGAAATAAAGCTATCTTAACATATTAATTCTTCTACTTCTAGAACATAGGAGATTTATCTGTCTTCTAATGTTATATACAATTCTCTTGGCTAGGGTTTAGTGTGTGTCTGTTTATTATCCTACTACTTTTCCAAAAGTGTTTACCAGATCTATTTGTTTTCAAGGAGAGGATGTAAGATTTATAAATGTGTAGGGTCATATGATCTTCAAGTAGAAATAATTTGATTGCTTCATTTTGACAGTCATAAACTTTTTATATGTCTTGATTTAAAGTTCTTTCTGACATTTCAAGTACTATATTGAGAATGCTGGGTGTGGACATGTATCTCCTGTTCCTGGTTTTGAATCACTCAGTAAAATGTTTATGAGTATTTTGCCAGCTACAATTTATTGTACTGAGATGTTATTACATTTGAATAAAACAGTTTCCATTACAGAAATTACTCAAGATATATTATACTTAGTTCTTATTTTTCATCAAACATCTCTATACTGTGTGGGACATTCCCACTTTACTTTTTCCAGATGACCATGACAGGATTTATGAATATTGTTCAAATATTACTCAGGATCCTCTTAAATTGAAATTTTTTGATGTTGTTTTAGTGATTAGATTTTGTTATGGATATTTAGCAGAAACATTAAAAGTATGATTTTTCTTTCATATCAGTTATGTGTTATCAGTGTGATAGAAAAAAATGTTGGTAATTTTACTTGTGCAGTTGAGTTCTAGATGTGAAATTTCTCTATTTTATAGTAACTTTCCCTCCCTTGAACTTTCATTCTGTGCTTTTTTGAGAATTCATAAGTAGAAGCTATACACAGAAGAGATATAGCTAAGTTATACATCAAAAGGTAAGGAGGCACGTGTAAACTATTTTAAAGTCCTATGTAAAAACAACAACAAAAAAAAACCCCAAAAACCTGTCTTTCCTCTCCATTCAGTTTCAAACTACATTTTGTACATGTAAGTATGGACACAGGTTTAGTTTATAATTGTTTTAAAATAACACTTTATTTCACTTTCCAAACGTTTCTTTAGACATTGAGAGCTGTTTTAGGTCTTCTTTTGACATTACTCATATTTTAATTTTTCTCCATACTGATGTTAAACCCTGGGTTTTTGAAAAGTCAAAGCAAGTGTGCTATCACTTATGTGTATTTGCTGCATTTTTATTATTTTGAAAACATCACATTCTAACACCAAATGATCTTATAGCCTTATGCTATATGTTCACAGTCCATATCCAATATTGGAAGCTGCATTTTGGACACAAAACACATTAAAACTTTGAGTTCACCTTCTTATAAACTAATATTTCTTGGAAAAAACGATTTGTTTCAAGTATACATTAGTTAAGATCAAAGTATCAGATATGGAACCATGGGTTATCAGTTATTAATACATACTTTTCCTTTATAGGACCTATGTCCAGAACATAGTGACACACATCACAACCTCCTGTAATTCATTCCCCAGAGTTATCCAATGCCTCTGAATCCATAAGCACTCCCATCCAAGTACTAACCAGGCCCAACCCTGACACTCATATGCATATATCTGCACACAGACACACGAGAAAACAATCTTTAAAAATCAAAACAAATATTCAGTTAATTCCTATAAAAGCAAAGGTATCAGGATATACAGGTTACTCAGCATTACTGATATTATCATAGACACAGGAATGCACATGAGAAAATTATCTATATACAACAAGTTCAAAATTGGAATAATGCTACAACCAGCCAAGGATTATCAAAATTTTCTGTTAAATTTCAGAAGGTAGAAGAAATGAGAAAGTTTTCTTCACTGAAACCAAAATATAGAACAAAACATGGTTGACAAATTCTAACCTTCTAGAAGTAAGACATCATGTACTTAATGATTTATAGGTACAATATCATAGCAACTTTCATAATTAATCCAACCCCAAAAAGGAATTTTCTAACAGAACACTGGTGTTAGTTAAGGACTATATTAAGTATCCATGAAAATACAAGGATACTTATAACTACTGTGGTTAACATTAGTTTTATTTCTAACTTCTTCATGCAAATGGAGATAAATTTTGTATATATTTACAAATGAATATTTATAACTATTCCTTCATTCACTTTCATCAGCTTATAATTTTGCTATCACTACAGTTTTGTCTTTACCATATTAAAATAAGAAAAGAGCACCCTTTTGAATTTGGCATGTTTCTTCAGAAAAACCAGTGTTATTGCTTCATGGATAAAACAATTAACTTATACCATGTGTAGTGTTTCATTATATGATGGAAATGTGTTTTCCGTTCTCACTTTTTTGTTTTCATCTTTAGAAAACATTAATAATTTTCAAAGTTTAGTATTAGAATTTCAAATTGTGTATGAATATCCATTTTCATTTTACTTCTCATGAGCTTTTGGGAATATTGTTGCTGGTCTTTCAACCAAGAAAAAGTTTAAAAATTAGGAGAAATAATTGCATTGTTTTTCCTTATTCTCAAAGATGAGAAATTAAGTACTATTCCTATTAATTTTTATCAGCCTTCGGTGTTGTCATGTTTTAGATCTTTGTCTTTTTAAGAGATCTCAAATGGTATGGCACAGTTGTTTTAATTTGAATTGCTCTACATCCAAATGAGATTGAGTTTTTTCCCCATTTTGTTTTAAAACCAAAATGGTGTGAGAGATTTTATTTCTTCTCATCTTTGCCAGCAAATGTTATGACTTACATCATTATTATAGCCAGTTTAGTGCTTTCATCATGGCTGTTATTATACCTTCTAATGGGTTTCATTTGCATTTTGCTAGTCACCAATGATTTTGAGACTCTTTACTTGTGTTTATTGGCCATTTTCATATTTTCTTTGGGGTAATGTGTGTTTAAGGGTTATAAGCATTTTAAAATTGGGATAGTAGAGTTTTAAATAAACTCCTGTCTTAGTTGGGGGTCTCTATTGCTATGAGTAAACACCAAGACCAATGCAATTTGGTAAGGAAAAAGTTTATTTTGTTTACACTTCCACATTACAGTCCATCATCAAAAGAAATCAGGGTATCTTCATTCCAAGGACTTGCCTCTTAAATTGAATAAAAAGGAAAGCAATACATAAACACCATCTTCTGATTGAATAACCACCATTACCTTTTGGTATCTTGGTATTTGTGAATACCTACACAATGGCTAGGAATATAGTTTAGTGATAGAATACTTTCCTGAATTTCACAAAGCACCAGCTTCACTAGGTTCAATAATGAATGTAGCAAAAAAAAAATACTAGCACAATAAAGAGCACTTTAGCATTCTTGTGATGGAGACAGAGATGTTCTCACAAGGTCCCGTACCTTCCAGGTTTTATATAGGAACCAAGAATAGTTGCTTAGCAGAGGAGCACACGAAGCCCAACCTCTCATCAAGGATATTTAAGTTACTAACAGGTAGTATGAGATGGAGGCTTCTGATAAATTGCCTGTTATACTCTAAGTAGCCCTATTTAAACTCTTTGCTTCAACAAGTTTCCCTTAGGTAGAATCATTTATTTGGTCTGTAATTGATAGGATTTCTGAGAAGATAGATGTTTGCTCACCACCATACCAGCCTTCAACTCTCAGTGCAGCATGACTTCATGTAACAGGGCAGCTGGATCATGCTCTTGCCACCAAAACTAGAGCTTCACTCACTCACTCACTCACTCACTCACTCACTCACTCACTCACTCACTCACTGACTGCCATCCTTTTTCCTAAAATTGATTTTGTCTTCAAAGTCAAAAATAATCTGTTCTGGCTCAATATTGCTTTTGCCATGAATTTTGTCCCAGCAGTGGAGAAAATAGCACGCATGTTTCTGTGATGATCCAGTGTTTATGATTTTAGTGAGTGGTGATTTGCTGTCTGGATACATAGTTGTATCAAGTTTTGTATGCTTCCAGGGCAGCATTTTGATTTCAGAGCTCCTCCTGAGAACTGTTCCTTTTTTTTTTATCTCATGAGAATGGTGGTACGGAGTGACCAGCTTTTGTTTCATGTTGCCTGTTACTGTTGCTTAAAATCTTGTTTTTGCTCTCTTTGATTTTGGAGAGTTTCCTTTTCTGTTTACTCATGGATCCAGAGCAGGGGGGCAGAGCCTTCTCCCCAACTTCTATCCGTTTCTTCAGTATTCTGTCTTAGTGCACACTATTCCTGACATAAATCTAATATTCAGTAATTTTTTTGTTTTATCTAGGCTCTTACACAGATATTGACTTATACATACTCCTCCTTCCACTTTATATCACCTCTTGAAATCACATGTCACTTATTTTTCATATCAGTGGCAATATAGGAAAGTGCTGTTTTTTTCCTCTACTCATCATTTTCCCCTCCATTCCTTATGAAATTTTTGAGATAGGGTCATACTGTACCCAAGGCTATAGCACAACTCAGGCTTGCCTCCAGAACTCTTCTTTATTATATCAAATACCCTGGGAAACACAGAAATATTCTCTGTATTCAAATAAAATCAAAGCATTTTGCAGAAAATGCTACCAAAAATTCATTTTTAGCATTTTAATTAACTCTTTCAAGACTATATTATTCTAGAAAATATAGTCTGAAAAACATTTTTGTTGTGTTTTTGACAATGTAAAATTTCCTCATAATAGTCATATACTTTCCTCAAAACTTCAGGCTTCAGTTACAAGAATCAATGTAGATTTTATTTTTTGTTCATTTTTTTAACTGCTGATGGTTGAACTCAGGTTTCTGCACATGCTAGTAAAGCACTTGACTACTTAATAATGTGCACCTTAAAAATCAAAACTTAAGGATGTCAAAAGCCTAACAGGGGTTAGCATTTAAAATTTTACAAATATTTGTCAATGTTTCCTATTGGGTTACTTCATATTCTTCCATTCACATGTGATGATAATGTTCCTCTTTCTTGAGGCTTCATATTCATGACCTTACCTGAAACATCTGAGAGAAGGGGAATGACAAATGTTTAGAGAAATTCATGAAAGGAATAAGGTCTTTGCTACTGAATTTGTGAGAATTTAATTTTAAAATTAAAATTAAAATTAAAATCAGGTCTGAGGAGATGGCTTAGCATTTAAGAACAGAGTGCTCTCAAAGAAGACTCAAGTTTACTTCCTGTAACTTTTAGATCACACACACATGTAAATCCACCTTTCAAGACCATTTTGTACCCTGGATTGACCTCCACATGAAGCTGCATTCATGTGCACCAAGCAACACACAAATATAACACACACACACACACACACACACACACACACACACACACACACACACACACACACACACGTATACTTAATAAATATGAAAAAATTATAATCAACTAATAAAAATGAATTCCAGCCTGATCTACAAAGTGAGTTCCAGGACAGCCTCCAAAACCACAGAGAAACCCTGTCTTGAATATCCCTCCAAAAAATGAATTGTGCTATTGAAATATATAGAGAAACCATAAAGACATTATTATCTCTTGTGTTCATTATAACAAAAATCCTCAAATTCTTAAAAAATAAAATCAGTGCTGTTAATTTCGCCTGCAAAAGCTCATTGTGGAATTGAAATATATAAGAGAAATATTTCTAAACCATAAGACATTATTATCTCTTATGTTCATTACAACAAAAATCCTCAAATTCATAAAAAGAAAATCAATGCTGTTAATTTTGCCTTCAAAAGCTCATCTTCACTTAGTAAAAGTGTTTCCTAATTAACGCAAATCTCTTATTATCACTGAAATGGAAGTATATGAATCATGTTTCATTAACAATAAATAGAAATAACTTTCAGACTAATAAACCTCAAGTGCATTCATACAAGTAATGTTGACAAATATCCTTCACTATAAACCTGTAATTATCTAAATGTGTCCACTTTGTGGAATTTTGTACTAATATTCTTGATGTTATAATGGGCTGTCTTTTTTCTTCTTCATGAAAAAGAAAATGAGGTAATGGTTTATAGCTGAAGATATAATTATACATCACTAAGGAGACAATAATTTATTTCTTACAAGGTTAATGAAAGTAAGGGAGAAAAAATGTTTTTGACTTGGTAAATACCTGTGTATATACTTAAATATATATCTACACATATGTATATGTGTGTGCTTATATATGTGTGTATGCACATATATAAATACATAATATATCCATTTACAAATTTTAGTTATTCATTTCGGTATCTGTTAATTAGCTGTTCAAATTATATTACATTACTTAATACTTTTGTATTCAATATTCAAACTTAAAGCTAACAGCATTTTAAGATCTTTTTTAAATGTAGAACTCTGTAAGTATTGAGAAACAATTATAGGTAAATAGTTAAAAATAATTTTATATATTTTATCTTTAATTTTCAAAACTTATTTCTGCCATGAAAGAGCTTGTTATCACTTCATAGTTTTTTAATTTACAAATAAATCCTTTAGTGAATTTAAGTATCTCCTTTTACATATTTTCAATTAATTTTAAGTGAGGTCATAAACTTGCATTAATTTATGACTTTTACTATTCTTTGTGGATTCTTCTATATAAGATAATGTGAATGGCTAAAATTGGCACCATAAGCAATGTTGGAATTTTTTTCTTCATTAACTTCATTCGCTATTAAAACACTGTATTTTACAATGCATACCCAAACAAGAACTAAAGAAAGGATAAATAACTCAAGGATAAAAGATAGCTTTAAATATATTTACCTCTTAATACTCACAGTCTAATTATATTCTGGATTTCCTTTTTTCAATTCATCTCAGTATCTTACAAAATTATTTTGTCCATGTACAGTCAAACTGTTTTTTTTTAAATATGAGTACTTATACCCACAGTCTCTTGTTGCTCTTAACTTTGGGAAGAGAAGCTAATTTTTGGGAGGTCAATAGGGCAATGATTGATGCAGGAACACATAAATGGAAAATATACTGAGAATAAATGACTGTAAAGTCCTCAGTCTAAAAGAGGACATCTATAATAGCCTCTCCAAAGGAGAGAACAAGAGCAAGTCTCAGAGGCAACTCTATTTCAACCACCTCCCCCACTGTGAACTGCATTCTGTCCTACAATAATTTCCTCTTCTGCTGTGATTACATTCCAGCCCAACCACAATAACCCCTCTCTTCTGTTGCTAACACTTTCAATTTCCCAAAGTCAGCATGATTAATACCAATAATGCTTCCACTTTCCAGAAATCAGGAACCCCAACTCTGATAAAAACCCAAACATATGAGAGAAGATCTATCAGTCTTCTGAGTACTGAGTTCAGTTTTATTATGAAAAAAAGGAAAAAAAAATAATAGCAAAAACAGCCAAAAGGATAAAATAAACCAAACAAAAAGAAACTCCCCTTGCCTTGGAGCCCTCACTTTCTTTTTGCTAAACAGAGCCTGTGGAATGTTATAAAAATTGCTGGAAAAAATGTAAGACATGCCCATAAAATCAGACCAATTGTGTAGTAGTGATGCTTATATCTTATGGATAACAAGAGCTTTTAATGGGACATAAGACCCTTTAACTAAGAAAGAATACTGTACTGTATTTACTGTACTATAAAATTAACCAACTACCTGTAGCTAGAAAGGTCATAGAGCCTAGACAAGAACCTACACCTGCCATTTTCCTAAATGTAGTTTTAACTGTATTCTAAATACCAATAGTTATACCTACGGAAAAGTGTTGCCCTCTACCTTCATCTAAGAAAGGTACTTTTTTGAATTAGACAAAGGATTTTCCTGCAAAAGTCTACCACTGGTCAAAATACTGGGAATTATAAACTGTAGGATATCTAGCCATAATTAGTATGCCTACAATGCAATCCACACACCTGATGCTCATGAAAAATCATAGAAGAGGGCATGGTAATATAGTAATACCTTTTAGATCCATATGACTGCTTATGAGGTGGTAATCTAGGCATGACAAGGATTCTACAAGCAAAAAATGTCAAAAATTGTTTACCTAAACAAAATCTATGTTTTGAACACACAAGCCTACGTGTCAACAGAAATACTGGAAATTTCAAGACATCACTCATAGATGAAGAGCTACAGTAAATAAGTTGTGAGAGAATAAGAAACAGTTTTCTCCACGGAAAATCACCCTGATAGATTAGCTGGTTTGGCTAGTCCTAAACACATGAACATGTAAGGAGCAATAAATGGACTCAGTAGGTTGGATAGATAGATAGACAGACAGATATAGAGTTGTAAAACAATAAGTATAATGGAGTTGATACAATGATAATACAATGAGTATGTATAAAACTGACAAAAGATTAATTTTTAAAAAAATTAATGCTTTTTAGAGTTGTCTGTACTGTGACCAAATGTTTGAAACTGTCCTTATTTATCACTGATGCATACTATTTCTGAAGGTATCTTCTTCAGAGCTGGTTTGTATGTCATGAAGTAGCTTAATTTGTGCTTGTGTTGAAATATCTTTATTTGTCAATATGAAGCATAGCTATAAGTTATTTATTAAAAACCACATTCAATAATGCTTTGCTTGACTTAAGGTGGCTAATGAGAGATAAGACATTATTTTTAAAATATATTTTCTGTGTTTCCATTTGTAGATGCC
Source organism: Cricetulus griseus (assembly GCF_003668045.3). Taxonomy (NCBI): domain Eukaryota; kingdom Metazoa; phylum Chordata; class Mammalia; order Rodentia; family Cricetidae; genus Cricetulus; species Cricetulus griseus. The sequence goes on from NC_048604.1 coordinate 55,152,225, forward strand.
TGGAATTTTTGACTTATGTATTTTAATATTATTTCTTAATTTTCTATTGTTGATATTTTGACTATGATATATCATGGAAAAAATTTTCTCTGTTCAAATATTTTTAGTATTCTTTGGTCCCTTCAATTTTTATGCCTCTTTCTTCATTTAGGTTTGTGAATTTTCCTGTTGTATTTTCATAACTATATTTGGTATGCCTTTACTGTTACATCATCTCAATCTGTCAGTGGGGTTATTATTTTTATTGTCTTGATTCTACCCAAGAGATGTTGGACATTGTAGTCATACTTATTTATTCATGTATTTCCTTTTTTGTAGCAAGCAAGGTGAAAAATGAAACATACAAATATTTTAAGAAATCATAATACTATTTAAGTATATTAGCAAGAGGAAAGCCAGAAGAAAAAATAAAGAGTATGTCTACTAATGAAAAATATGTGGTGCAAAAATATTACATAAAATTATGAAGGTTGAGTAAAAGATTAAAGAATGTTTTAAAAATTAAAATAATCTGATTAGGTAAATAGGGGAAATGGGCCAGTTCTAATTAGCAAAGGAGAAGAGAGATAAACACAGGAGAGAGAAAGTAAAATAATGTTAGCGATAGTCGGAAAAGTTATACAGAATCAGGCTATTAACTATGTACCTTACATAACTATAATATATGTAGGACTGTATGCAATTATATAAATGTAGTTTAAAAAATTCTCTCCTCTCACTGACAATAATCCCTCCAACAGCCAAAGACCATTTATCAGAAACTCCAAAATCAATCAAGCCCTCTTTTGTGTTGTCAGGGTTGTCCAAGAAACTCCAGAAATATTACAGGCCATTGTTATTGACTTTGCTTGTCCCCAGAGTTGACTCTCTATTGCTGGGGATGCTATAGCCACAGAACTCAGAGGCCCCTGAGCTATAACTGACCTGAAAGCTTCCTACCAAAGGAATAGTTTTCATGGTACCAGAAGGTGAAATGAAAGCTTCCAAAGCATGGAAGCAACCTCAATTCTACTCCTCTAAGATGCCTGTAAACCAGAACACAAATCGATATAGGTAACACTAAGGGTGCAATAGTGGAACACATACCCTGGCAGTAACAACTAGCTCTCTAATAGGAATTACAAACATGTTCTACAAGAGGGAAATCCTTCTTGATATTAAAACATAGACATCTAATGCAGGATAGTGAGTTCATGGGTCTTGGAGGAGAACCGGCAAACACTAATTTAATAAAACAACATAATTCCTATCAACAATCTATAATCATTTGCTTTTGTACCAAGAGATGAATGTAGTTCTCACCCTTTATCAAGAAAACTCCTCTTTGTAACCGAAAGTTATGACTTCAGAAATTTACAGCCAACCAAAATGCAGAGTTGTAGAGTTAGGTCCACACATATATACAAACAGAATAATACCCACACCTTACATTCTGTCATCATTGCAGAAGATACAACTGGAAATATTATAAAAAACTACAGTTTAAGGGCATTAATATGATTGTGCCTCCCAATATTGTTAGGAACTACATCCATAAAGTCTCATCAAACTGACTGCATGAACATGAGGTGAAGAAGGCACAAGTAATAGATACACAAATATAGGCCAGGAGAAGCCCAAGAGGTCTCAAGCCTATACAGTTTACTAAGGAATACAGAGACTAAGGAATCCTCAGAATGGGAGAAGCCATCTTCCCCAGGGAGGAGAACACCAACTGATTATTCAATACCAAATGGTCAATACTGAAAACATACTTAAAACTGACATTATACAGACTGAGCAGCTTATATTTATATTCATTATCCTATGCACATTCACATTATGTTTGTGTTATTCTTGTTCAGTTTATGTGTAAGTAGTCACATTAGTAAGACTTTATATGGCAGAGTCTGACATACATACAAGAAAAATTATACAGACTCATCAGGTTGTATTTATATATTTAGGGATATCTATGTAGGTATGTACATATATGTATATAATAACAATTCGTGAAGGAACTATGAATTTGAAAGAGAGTAGAAGGTTGTAGATGAGGACTTGGAGAAGAGAAAGTGAAAGAGAAATGATGCAATTGTGTTTTAATATAAAATAATGAAATAAATAGTATATATATTATATATATATATATATATATATATAATTAAGTAAAAATATGACCAAAAGTATAATACAAAAATTGCAAAAAAAAACCCAAGAAGGATTAAAAAGAGATGAAAGGAAAAAGATATATTGGAGAGGCCTCTTCTGGATCCTTCAATAATGGAGCATGACTGTCAGCACATTTAGTAGGCAGCATATGATAAATGGGGTAATTAGTGGAATTTGTGGTTTCTTCAGATTTACTGTATTGTTGAATTTGTATTGGGCAAGTAGCAAATATTGCCCTGAGTTGTGTTCATTTTGCTAGTTTTATTTTTGTACAAGCCAGGGGCCACTGCTGCTTAGAGTTACCTTCAGACTTTGTGGGCAGAGTAGGTTCTCTTCCCATTGAGAAATCACTGATATCATGGCCATGGTGGCTGTCTATCATAATTATGTCTCCAAATTTCCTCAAGAGTGTAGAAAGGGAACCACAGTACTCAGCTCTCTTTACGCAAGGGGGATACCCTTGTCGTTAAACATCTAGCATTATTATGTTCTGAACTTGAATCATTTTGCCAAAAATGTTTACACTGTTATTTCTCATGTTACTGCATAGCATGCTTCTGTTTCAATTTGAAGCATTCCCATTAGTTTTCACTGTCTAGTTTCTACTAATAAATCTTCTGATATACTAATGGATTTTTCTTTTATGTGATTGGTGGATCTTCTCTTCTTGCTTTCAATATCTTCTCTGTGAGTTCAAATATTTAGCAGTTTGATTATAATATACATTTATGAGTGTCTTCGGTACTATTCTGTAGAATACATTTGGAAAATGTTCTTTTTTCTTTAATAAATTTGAGAAAAATTATGTAAATAGGTAATTTGCAGTTTTTATTGTTGCTGTTTGTTTTCTTTTGATATGGATTTTCATGTATCCCAGGATATCCTGGAACTCACCATGTATTCTGTCCTGGAGATAAACTCTCAATTAAAGTGTGTTACTTGCCGGGTGTTGGTGGTGCACGCCTTTAATCCCAGCACTTGGGAGGCAGCGACAGGCAGATCTCTGTGAGTTCGAGACTAGACTGGTCTACAAGAGCTGGTTCCAGGACAGTCTCCAAAAAGCCACAGAGAAACCCTGCCTCAAAAAACCAAAAAAAAAAAATGTGTTACTCTCCTGAAATATAGGATTACTGGTATGTATTATTAAACCTTACAGTTAACATTTCTCTCTGTAAGGCTTTCTCTTTTCTCTGTTACTGAGCGTCTCACATAATGCTTAAGTTGACTCGCTTGGTTATAGTACAATAACCCGAAAGTGTTTTTGCACTTTTACTTTTTACTTTGTTCTTCAGAGAATAAGTTCAAATTGAAGATCATTGATTTTTCAGAATTCTTTATCCACAAGGTTGAGTGTATTGTTAAAATCTCTGCTGCATTTATTTTGATTTTTAGTTTTTCCTTTTATTAAAAATAGATGATTTTCCCATACAATATGCTCTAATTATAATTTTTTATTCCTCTACCCTTTTCAGTTCCTTCCCACCATTCCTCCCCTCTGTACCAACTCCCCTTTTTCTATCATTAGTATAGAAAAGACTTCTAAGAGTTAACAAACTTTACAAAACAAAATACAATAAGGTGAGGCAAAGACTATAATATTGAAGTTGGACACAACAACCCAACAGGAGGAAAAGAGTCCCAAATGAAGACAGAGGAGTCAAATACCCATTCGTTGTCACACTCAAGAGTTCCATAGAAATATTAAGCTAGTACCTGTAATATATTCGCAGATGACTTTGGTAAGACCCCTGTAGGCACTGTTCTTGCTGTTTCAGTCTCTGTGAGCTCATATGTACCTTGCTTAGCTCATTCAGGGGGCCTTATTCTCCTATTGTCTTCCATGCCCTCTGGCTCTTATAATCTTCCTGCTTCCTCTTCTGAAGGATTCCCTGAGCTCTGAGGGAAGGATTTAATAACAGCATACCACTAATAATTTTTCTCCAGGCAATGTCTGGCATCTGTTCCTATTTAGTGACAGAGGGAGTCTCTCTGATGATGACTGGATAAGGCACTGATCTATGTGTATAGCAAAGTTTCATTAGGAGTCATTTTATTTATCCTTATTTTTCCTTTTCGACCAGTAGTGTTTGGTTAAACCTTAGGTCTCTGGACTACGTAGCCTCGGGATATTGATTACATGTCTTAATGTTTCTATTGTTGTGAAGAGACACCATTACCACAGAAACTTTTATGAAGGAACATAGGGTGGCTTACAGTTCAGAGCTTTAATCCCTTGTCTTCATAGTGGTGAGTAGGTAGACATGGTACTTGAGAAGCAGCTGAGGTATCTACATCTTGATCCAAAGACAACAGTAGTAGTGCATTGAGACACTGTACATGGATTAAGCATATATGAGACTTCAGATTTCGTCCTCACAGTGGCACATTTCCTCTGACAAGGCCATACCTACTCCAACAAAGCCACACATCCTAATCTAATAGTTCCAGTTACTGTGAGTTTAATGGGGACAATTTAATCCAAACTATCACATTACCAAGAACTATTAGGTAAGGAGTCCTTCTCATAGAGTGAGCCTTAAATCAAAGAAGGCATTGATTAGCTACTCCAAGAAGTTCTTTGCCACTCCTGCCAAAGCATATTTTGCAGGCAGAACCAATTGTAGGGCAAAGGTTTTGTAACTGGGGTGGTACCCATTTTTCTCTTTTCAGTGGCCTGCAAAGTTCCTTCCTGAACCAAAGAGTTGAACATACATGTGAAGGCTCCATGTAGGCACCAGCTTGAACTTTATGTTCAATGAATTGTGTGGGTATTCTCCTAGGGAAATGTACCTACTTTCAATTTGCAGAGAGTGACATAAGATGTCCAGTTGATACTCCTTGCCCCCTGTTGCTAGGGATTCTCATTAGGATTACCTTCACACGTTTCAAGATGTTACCACTGCAAGTTTTCCAAACCACTCCAAATGCCCCACAATTACAGCTATCTATCCTCAAACTATAGTTATTGATTTTTTCTATAGTAGTAGTCTGCAGTGACATCTCTGATATCTTAATGTCTTCAGCTATCTGTCTAAGCCCCTCTGCCATTTAGATTCTCCATTGAGAAATCAAGTGTAATTGCAGTAGTTCTGCCTTGGTTGGTTGCTTTTTTCCATTTACAGCTTTTTTTAAAGCAATCAATTCTGTCTATTTTTTGCTTTTTAATTTAAATTAGGAACAAACTTGTTTTACATGTTATATTCTTTTTGTTCCTTATGTTCAGTGTTATGATTATTATGTGGTAAGGGAACTTTTCTTTTTTACTTGTTGCTCTGTATGCTTCTTGTCCCTTTATAGCCATGTCCTTCTTTAGGTTAGGAACATATTCTTCTATGATTTTGTTGAAATAATTTCTGGACCTCTGAACTGGTATTTTGTCAATCATTTTTCCTATCATTCTTAGGTTTGGTCTTTTCCTAGTGTTCCTGATTTCTTGGGTGTTTTTTGTTTGTTTGTTTGTTTGCTTGTTTGTTGCATTTTTTGAAACAGGGTTTCTCTGTGTAGCTTTGGAGCCTAGCCTTACACTCACTTTGTAGACCAGGCTGGACTTGGACACACAGGGATCCACCTGCCACTACCTCCCGAATGCTGGGATTAAAGGCATGTGCCACCAACACCCGGCTCCTGTATGATTTTTTGCCTAGAAACTTTTCTATTAAACGTTTTCTTTTATGAATGTATAAATGTCTTCTTTCAGTTCTTAAATGCATAGGTTTTCTCTTCAGTCTCTTATATTCTGTTGTTCAATCTTACCTCTATCCTTCCTGTTAAATTCCTAACGATTTTTATTTCCAGAATTCTCAGTTTCTACTTCTTTTCATGCTCCTATTTCCATTTTCAGACCTTGAATACTTTTTTTCCTTCCACTGTTTGTTTGCATTTTCTTGGATTTCCTTAAGTCATTTATTTATTTCCCATTTAAGGACCTCTATCATCTTCATTTAGTTGGTTTTATTGTTCTTTTCTTGTACTCCAGCCATATTGGTATATTCAGAGCCTGCTATGGTAGAATGGTTGGGCTCTGGTGAAGATATATTGCCTTGACTGTTACTGATAATGCTTTTATTCTAGTTTCTAGGAGTCTGGATTTGTAGGGATTATAGGTCTAGGTGTTGATTTCTTGATTTGCAATTGTTGATCGGGAGTCAGGTTCCTTGGTTTCAGCCAACCTGATCTACATCTACAGGAAACTCATCCCAGAACTACTTAATTGAGAAAATAAAAAACATTAAAGTAATGAATTTTGATTCAAAAAATCTTTAGAATAAGTGAAAATTTGTGAGATGCTGTCTATATCTTCAAAACACATTTGCTACAAATAGTGATTATCAATATAGAGAATTTCAGATATCACTAACAAATAGCACTTTAGATATAAAAGTACTGACATTACAGCATTACAGCACACTATCTGTATTCAAATAATTTTGTTATTCTGTGTTTTAAAACAAATCTCAAATCCCATGTTTCCTCGTAATTATGAAGTCTTTAAGAGTTTGTTTCCTTTTGTATAAAGACTACTGGACATTGGTGTGAATATGTGTAAAATGGCAAGATTTTTTTCTGTTTTCTACATGTGATTTCCTGTAGAAATAAAATTGGGCAATAAAATTGCTGTCAATTTTTTGAGTCTAAGTAAGTGAGAATAATTCTGTTATTATTAAAACATCAGGCACATTTTTATAAACACTAGGAGACTATTTGAGTTTTTGATATTTTTTTCTAATTTTTATTTAATAATTTACAATCACTTTACATATCAATCAACACCCCAATTCCCTCTTCCTCCAATCTTCCCATGCCCCCTACTCACACCCCTAACCCATCCTCCACCCACTCCTCAAGGACAGTGAGGCTTTCTATGTAGGTCAGCAATGTCTGTCACATCATTTGTGGTAGGACCTAGGTCCTCTTTCTTGTATCTGGGCTGCAATAGTATCCCTCCATAGATAATGGGCTCCCAAAAGTCCATTTGTACACTAGGGATAAATGCTGGTTTCACTTTTAGAGGTCCCATAGTTTGCCCAGTCCTAACTGGCAACCACATTCAGAGGTTTTGGTTTGGTCCAGTGCTGGTTCCCAGCTTTATGACTCCAGTCCCTGTGCTCTCACTAGGTTGGGTCAGATGGTTCTGTAGGTTTCTCCAGCATGGTGATATTAAAATTTGAAAGTTAAATAACGAATTTTAATTAATATAAATAAAATTGTAATATCTATTCAATATTTGGAATTTCTTATTTTTTATACATATTTTGATTAATTTTCATTTCACTGATCTCTATTCAATGCACTCTTTAATCTGAAATTCAAAAGGTTGTGGTCATTTTTTATTGAATCTAGTATCCTGGATAATTTTGTTCTGAGCCTGAGTCTACACATCTTGTGCTTGATGAGAACATTATAGTATCAACAACACAATAGTACAGCATAATTATAAATTGCATGCTTTCTAAATGGTGCATAGAAAGACAGATGCTACTACAGACCAATTACTCCAGTGATCTCAAGCAAAATTTAAAGCAATGTTATTAACATCTGCTACAATCAAAGGAGTTTGGTGAATAATACTGCATTCCCATGTGTTTAACGTATTAATGAAATAATTGTGAATGCAAGAAGTGTGTTTCAAAAGAAAGCATGAGAAGGATATTGAAATCTTGCTTCTATCTCTGGAAAATGTTTCTATTAGCATTTGAAAAATGTAAAAGAGTTGAGAGTATATATGTGTAACCCTTAAAGTAATCACAGGTTGCAGAATTATAAGAGTTGACTGACTAGAAAAGGAAATAGTTATGCTTTCCAGCATGTTTTCTGTGACATTGTAACTGGCTTCTTTTCATTAAAATACTTTTAGTGTCAATAATAAATCTATGGAATTCTGGCATGCAATAGCTATTACCTTGAAAAGGTCACATTCTCTTCCATTTGTCAGAATTTGAGAAAACCTCATGTACAAATATGCAAATTTACATATTTTTTAAATAAGTCGATTTCTGTGGAACCTGTCTTTCTTGGAAAAAAAAATGATTTTCATTTGAAATCATGTCTTGCTCTCCTGCCCTCTGAATTGAAGACAATTTTATCTTTAAATTTTTGTTTAAAAATGTGTGAGCTATTTCTGTAGTACAATGTGACTTCTATCTCTAAACCCGAAAATAATTTGACTATGTATTTTATACTGTAGATATTAATGGAACTCAGGCTATTTTATAAGCTAAAACTTAACTTTTGAGACAGCACATTTCACACAAGTGGAGGATTGCTACTAAATTCCAGGTGAAGGTATAGCACTGAACAGTCAGTGGAAATACTACTAGATTTTTTGAATAAAGAAAACATAAATTTGAAACTTGGTGTCTCATTACAAACAGAACAAAATGTTTGCAATCAAATGCTTTAGCTTGCTTCCCTGGTGCTATGATCAAACCCTGACCAAAAGCATCTTGGAGGAGGTAAAACTAATCATGTAGGGAAGCTGAGGCAGAAACTCAAGTGAGGAACTGAATCAGAGACCATGGAAGAACACTGGCTTGATCAGGGTCACCATTAGCTACCTTCTTATACAGTCCAGGCCTAGCTGCTTAGGAATAACACTGCACTCAGTGGACTATCCTTTTATTGTAAAGATTTTATTTATTTATTATGCATACAACATTCTGTTTCCATGTATGTCTGCACACCAGAAGAGGTCACCAGGTCTTATAACTGATGGTTGTGAGCTACCATGTGGTTGCTGGGAATTGAACTCAGGACCTCTGGAAGAGCAGTCTGTGCTCTTAACCTCTGAGCCATCTCTCCAGGTTTTAGCAAACAGGAGCAACCAAGAAAATTCCTAATGGCCATGCCCACAGACCAATGTGAAAGGAAAATTCTCCCATTCTCTTTCCCTATGTGTCTGTAGTTTGTGTGAAATTAGCAAAAACTAATCAGAACATTGCTTCCTCTTCTTCAGGTTCAATTAAAAACAACACTATTTAGTCTGCCTAACTTGGTAGTTTATAATTTTTAAAAGTAGTAGTTCAGAGACTGCGTAATATAGAAGTTAGTGCATTGCAAGTGCTTAGTCATCCTAACCATATAGATGTAAATATAAAAGTAAAACCCACCATAAATAACAAATACATTATTTAATATTAAATAGATAGTGTTTAGGTACACTGAAGACCAATTTAAAAGTACTTACACCAAACTATTTTCTTACCAAATATTAAACAATTAGGTCTCTTAATCATATATGAAAACCCACAATTGCAATGGTCTTTCACATTTTAACATGTGTCATGACATGTAAAGTCTGTTATTTTCTGTATTAACTACTATAAATTCTATTTTAATTACTATCAACATGTGAAGCTACAAATTAAAGATGCTTCAAACTGCTAACTCAAATTTTAATCACTCTGTTAACTTTCCTTGGTAAAGGGAGATAACACAAATGTATCCTACTACCTCATTTTATAGTGTTTTTGTTTTCATTTATAAGTCACTTAAGTGATCAGCTACAGTTTAATACTTTTCTGAAAGTGGAAGGCTGATACTTGGTATGTATTTGTGGTGGTGATGCTGGCTGTTGTGTTTGTGTGTGTGTTAGTGTGTTGACTGAGAATGCTTGTACAGGTAAGTGAGGAGCACATAAATTCACATGTGAAGGCAAGAAAAATATTGCCCGAATATCACATTATCACATATTTCCTTGGGAAAACAGTTCTCATTGGATATTAAACTCTTTATTTGGCTAAGCTGGCAGCTAATACACTCAAGATCTACATGGGTATTTTCCGAACCCCAACACACACAGTGTCACATTAGTCTTTCTATGTGATGCTGGGGATTCAAATTCAGATTTTCATTCTAACTGAACAAGACCTCTAACCCACTTAAGTAATATCCTCAGGCCCAGGCACTTATAAACTATTAATATGAACCTTACATAATAAAATACATGTTTAGGCCCTTTTTGTTTTTTTGAGACAGGGTTTCTCTGTGTAGCTTTGGACCCTATCCTGGCACTCTCTCTGGAGATAGTCTGGCCTCGAACTCACAGAGATCCTCCTGCCTCTGCCTCCCAAGTGCTGGGATTAAAGTTGTGTGCCACCAATGCCTGGCTAGGTCTTTGTTTTTATAGGAACCTCCTTGTGATCAATGCTGTGAGGTTAAGAAGCATATGTTACTTACATGGGTATCCTCAGCACATAGCCCTCCAGAGAATGCAGTATCCAACAAGTTCATGTTGACTGATGAAACCTCTTTCTATTAATTCCTCAAAACTTTGTATCTAACGTACGTCTCCTGAATTACTAATTAGAAGTAGAACTGCAGTTGTTCTGAAGGACAGACTAGGAAGCAGGTGTAGGGAGTGATGCATATGTGTATTCATATGTATGGGTTTTAGGGATATAATAAAAGAATATGGAAAAATAAAAGCATACATGATCAGAATTATGTATTTGAAAATAAAGAAGAACAAATTATTGTAGAGGAATTTTTACTCATTATAACTAATTCCCAAAGAGATTGGGTAATTTACATAGCTGCATTTATTTGTATGTTCAAACATAATATTTTTTATTGATCATTTGGAAATAATGCACCTAAATCATCTTTAATTCCCAGTAATCTTAGGTTTATCTCCCCCACCTTGTGATTTCCCCCAAAATAAGATTAAAAATGTCCAATTTGTGTTGTTCATGTCATCAATGGAGCATGGTCAAACTCTAGGTGGCCAGGCCCTTAAAAAACTGAGTCCTTCCCAAACCTCACCCCAGGCAGTAGTCAATTATTCTGCAGTGATATTGGTGACTACAGACTCCCAGTTGAGAAAGAGAAACTTAGGTGACTTCTGTGATGACCCCTATCCTCTCCCACACACCTAAAGAAATGTAGTAACTTAGAGAGAAAGCCATTGAAGAGAATTAAAAGTTTGATAAGGATGCTGAAGTGTAGTACTCCACAATTAATGAATTTATATTTTTATGAGAAAATAATTTAGAATTTCTAAATGTTGTATTGCTAATGTGTCAGCAGGGAAAGAAATGAACTTTCCTTAAAAGTATTGTCTGATATATGGATGTTGCAATAATCAAGTAGTCAACTAAATAGTGTACATTATATATTATTTAAGATCCAATAAAATCTTCTTCAGAGGCATTGTTTTGTTTTCATTTGAATTTTCAATGACAGAGCTTTCAGAAAATTATATGAATTCTTTTTTATGTAAACCATGGTAGTTTCATGATATAATATGACTGGTATTATATCATACTCTGAGCTTTTACATGAAGCTGATATATTGGTACCATATACATTGCAGTTGTCAAATATTTGAAAACAATTATATACTTCAAAATTTTATTTTTTTAATTAAAAAGGAAATATGTAATTTGTTTTGGGAGAACATACCTTTAATCCTAGCATTTAAACTGCAAACACACACAAATTGTTAAGCAGCTTCAATAATTAAAGAATTTACTTTTTTTTTCTTTTATCACACTTCATTTGTGGTTGGGGTGATAAGAACATGTGAGATCAGTCATCTTAACTTTTAAAGTACAAATTATGTTTCAGTATAATCTGTGTACCATTTGACTCTGACTTATTTTATACATGTGTCAGATCTTCAAAGTTTACATATGCTATTATTAATTGTATTTTTATTTTCACAAGTGAATAATAATAACCCATTGTGAATACATTCCACATTGTTTTCTTTTTTGAAAAAAATGGTAATTGAATTTATTATCTGACAAATTTACATACAAACACACATACATATATGTGTGCATATACATACATGAACACACACACATATACATACATATATATATGTATATATATATATATATATATAATATATATATATACATGATTTTACCCAAGAAATAGGTAGAGTACTCTGAACTCTCTTCAATATATGATTGGCTCTTGGTAGGCCTAGTATTGCATAGGACTACTATTGGAAGTCATTGCTGTTATGCCATCTTGTTTTCATTGGATGTGCAATGTCTAGAAGACATGATTTAACACCCCTTTTCATGTTGTTCAACACTTTTGTTCTTCCCTGTCTTCTTCAATGTTCCCTGAGTCATAGAGAGGTATTGCAAAAATATTGTTTAGGATTGAGAATTCACCAGTTCTTAATTATTTTCAGCAACTTCATTACCCTTAAATTGTTATCTTGATTTGTATGTGATCAGTCTTATCAAAATATAGATGGGCCTTAATTTTCATGGTTAAAGTATAACAACATAGATATAAAAATATAGGAACAATGACTATTCATTTTCTTTAATTCTGTAAGGAAGATAAGACTGGGTTCAAGAAGAACAATATTTAATTTTATTTCCTTAATGGATATTTTATGTCAATATTTTGATTCATATTTAATAAACACATTTTATACTTTTCTTCTAATTCCTCTAATTATGCATTTGTAATAGAAAGTGAAATAAAAGTAGAACAAAAGAAAATGAATGAAATTGATGTAAAAGACATAGTGTATATATGCTATATAAAAACCCATTAGTTTTACACAGACACATTTGACTATAAATAATCTCTGAAATGATCACACTAATATTTCTTTACTAAGACATTTCTGATTTTGTTTTCAAGCAGCTATAATGTTAACACAAAAGGATTCCATTGACCCCAACAATTTCATGGTACACCTCACTTAAATTTTGCTTAATAAAAGGTGTTTTATTCCTGGTCTGTGCATTCTCAGAATCAACTTGGTGGTTACTAATGCTGCTGGGGTATATCAATTCCAGATAATATAAGCGTATAAGTGCAGTCTCTTAGCTCCTTTTAGATTATGCTCCTGACATTAGACAATATATAGGGCAAATTGTAGGGTGATCCTGGCATGCTCCAGGTTAATGATACATTTCAGCAAGAAAAATATTGAAGGTCAGGAAAAGCAGCAATTAAGGAGCATAAGTTGCAGCCAAATTGTTGTACTTAACTTCATATATCCAGGTTTTAGGGCAAATGGAAATGACGAGTGTAATCCTAAGTAATTACAAGATTCCAAATGATATTGGTCATTGGAAGAGAAATTTGTAGGTACTGGAACCAATCTGCTTATTTAGATTTTACACTCAATTTGATGGTGGGGAAAAAATAAGGTTATCCTGCTTATTTGAGATTAGGGCAAAAATACTTGTGTTTCCAATAAACTATGTAAACAGGCATTGTCATCAATGTATTATCATCAGTGTACACATAGACTTACCAATAAATATGGTAACCTGAAAAATAACTATACAAACATGAAAAGTAAAAAATAGAGAAAGAAATTACTAATACTTGCATTTGTTAGTAGTAATTTACTGAAGAATTAAAGAATCTGGTAGTTTTCAAGTTTGCTGAAATTATACAGATTTGTGTCTTTTCAATATTATGATATACACAGTCCCAAATACTTTATTGTTCCCCAAAATTCTGTAATTAGCTATCCATTCCCCTTTCAAACATATTGATAAAAATAATAGGTTCTTTTTTTATTGAATTACTCGGTTCTAGGTAATCTCATTAAGTATTCATTTTGTTCAATCTCACTTGTTTCTGCATCATAGTATTTTACACTAGTACAATTGTTGCATGCTCTTGCATTAGACAGAAATTAATTTTTATGCACACAACTAAATATTTTATATAATTTTTAATTTTACAGAGCTTAGCAATATCCTCTGGATTATAATATTTTTATCCTGGTGGGAAACTTTTTAAGACTTAGAAAATTCCAAGTTGCAACATTTCTTTTATTGATGGAAAGTATTTAAGATTAGGGAAATAAGCAACACATAAGTTTCAGCTAGTCATAATTTTATAACTTGATTCTTATCTTTGAGGCATAGTTTTCCTTTTACTATTACTAAATCTAACCTTGTGTGTGCTTTATTAAGAAAGCATATTTTTATTGAAAGTTAAAATTTATTAAGCCATGTGCCAGGTTCAAATTAATTTCAAAATACATACAGGCATGTAGTTAACTTAAAAATAATAAAACTGGATCAGAAACTCCACAAAACTACCAATGACTGATGGCACTGAGTTTTCCCTCAGTACAAAACATTCAATTGGTTTTTTAAAGAGAAAAAATTTGTAATAAAAAACACTTGGTATTGAACAGTGCTCAGAACCCTAACAAATTTGTTCATAAGTTGAAATGTTTAGTGAATACATTGTTTTCTACAAAATAAGTTAATTTTAAGCAAAATGACCTCAGTGACAAACTCATTTCATTGTTTATTTAGATGTTGAAGTTCTTGCACTAAGTGTTTACAAGCTGGGCAACAATGACAAATTTTCTCTCACACAGAACTATAACCACAATTCCCTCACAGTATAAACATATGGTTGAACTAACATTAATACACATCACCATTTTATTGATTACACAATAAAACAAATGATTAAGTATCCAATTATTAAGTTACATAGATGAAAAGGCATAAAAAATATGTCTGCTCAGTTCGTCAGCAGATCCCACGCCTTTTCTTTCTTTCTTTCTTTCTTTCTTTCTTTCTTTCTTTCTTTCTTTCTTTCTTTCTTTCTTTCTTTTTGCGAGACTGGATACAAAAGGAGAAAACCATAATTCACGCAAGTTGGAAAACAACTTTTCATAGGTATGGAAAAAAAAAACAAGAATTTCAGAAATTTTTATTAAGAATTTGTTAGTAACAACAATGAATCTCTATCTTTTAAAAATAGTTACTAAATTAAACAGCATATTTTACATGTTCTGCACAAAAAAGCAACATTTTAATAAAATTATTTAATAGCCTCCCGACACTCTTTTATCATGCCAATCCTGTTAAGTTGTACCTTTGATTGCAAACATTAAATTAACTATAAGTTTTTTTTTTGTCTGTAGACATCATTGAAAATATGTGCTTCTGTAACAAAGTCAATTTTCAAATGGAAGTTTCCCATAACTGCACAAAATAATATAAAGACATTAAATAATCCACACAAGACTTGCTAAAATAAACACAAAACTGATGGCTAGGAAAACCTGATGTATACTGGTATGAATGTGGGAGATGTAAACACAGAGTGAACAGGCAGATAATTACAAAAGCCCTGCAGTGTTTGAAATGACTGAAGGAATAAACCATAGAAAGTCTAGCAATTATTCAGGAAATAATTGCTCAGTTTTAAAATGGAAATATATATAACTATTTGTTCAGAAACTTCTTAGATCATAAACATCTTGAAATCAACTACTTAGTGACTCTCTTAGAGTTATACCTGACTGATCAGTTTAGGTTATCATAATTGCTTCATCTAGGCTGATCTTTACCCATTTATATTTTTCAAAGTGTGTGTGTGTGTGTGTGTGTGTGTGTGTGTGTGTGTGTGTGTGTGTGTGTGTGTGTGTGTGTGCAATATGTGAATAATGTGTGTGTGAATGTTGGTTAATGTGTATAAATATTTGCAGATGCATGACAGCGTTAAGAGGTGGTCCTTTTCTTCCATTTTATTTGAAATAGAGTTTCTTGTTCACTGCTGTATATGCCAGGCTAGTTGGCCTGTAAGCTTTCTTGGTTTCTTCAGTCTTGGCCTCCTACCTTGTCCCAGGAGAGCTGGCATTATAGATATGCACTGTAGCATCTGACCTTATCTATGTTCTCAGAATCTAAACTCAGATTTTAAAACAGGCATGGCACACTAAGCTATCTTTCTACTGCACACCTATTATTTCAAAGGCAATATGACCATTTTTGTGTGAACACTGCACATAAAATTTTCTTTCAAATTTGTTGTCTTTGTGGGTATGTGTAATTGGAAATACACACTATTATTTGCGTGTCTGTAGGATGTTAAACCAAAGGTGTCAATTATGGTACATAATCACTCAGATTTCCCATAAATTGAAGGTCAAAGATATAACTGAGCATCTAGAAACCGACAAAATGATTTGAAAAGTACATCGTATTTGATAGTTTGGGCTCTTGGGCATATAAAAAACAAGGTCAGTGTAATTAACATTTCTACTGATTCCACACACTGTGTTGTATGGCTATGTTACTAGACAAAATTATAGCATATCTAGTTTTGCAAAGCTTAATTAGCTCTAATTGTATTTCCAAATCAGACAGTATTCAGATCAAAAGTGATTCAGAGTACTTGGCCTCTGAACACATGCAAATTATACTTAAAGCCAGAGATAAAGAATTTGCATAGGAAAAAACAGAAGTGAGGTACAGAGACAGCTGAGTTGATTACAGTTTGGAATTTGCCTTATAGAAATAAGTTTTATACAGCTCACTACCCATTGCTAACCAAAGGCTACCTTCTGTGATTGGCTAAGTTCCAGATAGGTTGGCAAACTCAGATTCCTAAGGTAAATGTTCAGTTTGTTTATTCATATACCCAGATGTAACTCATGAACTAAGTTCTGATTCAGAGTGTTACCCAGACAAATGGAGTGTGAATTAACCATTATCAGGTTTCTGCACATTGCTTTATATAAAATTCTTAAATATGCTTTTAGAGTAGATTAAGATTTTTAAAATGTTTCTGAAACCAATATAGTGACCACTTGAAATTTCTTTATTGTAACTTCCATCAAATTGCACAATGAATAATTTCTATGTTGCTTCATAGATTTGTAATTAAATCCTAGATCTGCAGTAATTATCAGAGTCAAGTTGTGAAAGAAGGAAACTGTTTATACCCAATATGCTATTTGCATAACAATTAAGAGAATTTAAAAAGTCTCAAAATAATTAAGTAAATATAAATATTTTATATTGAAATTACATTTCTTAAAAGCACGTAAGTATGCATGGATGTGTCTTGCACAATGAAACTTTATCCTACTTAATATATCAATGATTATTTATTTTAGAATTTACACCATCACACCTCACTCCTTTGTTTTTGTTATTAGAGAGGGTCTCCTTAAGTTACCCTGACTGGTGCAGAATCCAGAGAAGTCTGCCAGGCTCTGCATCCCCAGTACTGGACTTAAAGTTGTGCAGTAGATCATCTGGAAATCTCTTACTGTTTAAGTCAAATTGCCTTATTGGTGATACAACCATGATTCGAGGAAAAATTTAATTTTGTTGTTTATTTTAAACATCTTGACTTGTGTGAT
This sequence comes from Cricetulus griseus, assembly GCF_003668045.3. Taxonomy (NCBI): domain Eukaryota; kingdom Metazoa; phylum Chordata; class Mammalia; order Rodentia; family Cricetidae; genus Cricetulus; species Cricetulus griseus. Next base: position 55,169,482 of record NC_048604.1, read on the forward strand.
TCTTTCTGCTACATAGCCAAGACTTTTTTGAACTATGATCAGATGCCTCTGCCACAAGTGTGCAGAGATTATAATTGTACAGGCATGTACTTGGCATGGGTTAGAGCAATTCTTTACAGTACCCATTCTGTACCACCAGTATCAAAAGCAATCACTTTACTTTTTTATTGCACCAATCTTATTGAAGTTAAATTCAAACTTTGTAATATAAGTTTATGAACACTTATCATTACTATTAACTTTCTAATACCTTGATTTTCATGTGACATCATTACTGGGCATTTTGGCGATTTTGGTTACTCGTGTTAACAAGATTAGACTTGTTGTTTTATGGAATTATTCCCCATTTTAGAGCTTAGTCACATAAGCATTACACACACACACACACACACATCAGCAACCATGCATACCTACACATTTTCTAACTTCTAATTTGTAAACACGAGTGAAGAAAAGATAAAATTAAAAAGATATCAAATTCAGGAAATCAATATAAGCATAACCATGTTTTGTGTACCTGCTGTTTCAGACTTTAAAATCTCTATAACTTTGCTTTTCAACTTCATAACTAACCTAGAGTTTGCCCATAGAATAATCTTAAATAAAGACAAAAGCCTGGTATGTATATTGTCAATAATGGAAATAACCTAGAATGTTCATTATTACTTTTGAGGAGTTCCTATGGGTAGAAAGGTGTCCCACTTTGCTTTTTGTTGCTGTGATAAAGCATCATGACTAAAAAATTTATAGGAGAGAGAATGTGTTTGGACTTATGGCTCTGGATGGTACATACACAATTGAGAGAGCAGTCATAGCAGGTGGCTAGAGAATGAAGCTGAGAAGCCACATCTTCAATCACAAACAGAAAGAAAAGCTAGACAACTGTAACTGGGATAAGGCTATGAACTCTTAAAGTCATGCCCAGTGATGTACTTCCTTCAGCAATGTTCAGCCTCCTAAAGATGTCACTTGTGGTACATTTTCCTTAGGACGGATGGGGGAGGCCACATTTTATTGTGGGCAGAGTCATCCCTGGGTATATGGTTCTTGATCGTATATAAAACAAAGGCTGAGCAAACCAGTAAACAACATTCCTCAATTGTCTCTGCAGATTCCTCAAACAGTGTCACCAACTGGACTCAGTATGTAGATACCTGAACCTATGTGATATGAAACAATTCAATGATGATTTAGCTAGACATTGTGTTTCATGCCAGTAAGAATATCATTCAAGAGGCTGAGATTAGTGAATTATAGTGACTTCTAAGACACCCTGGGCTATACATAAATATATTTTTAGACCATCTTTGACTAAATAGCAATATACACTCATTAAAAAAATTAACTGTAATGTTAAATTTTAAAGTTTATTCATTTGCATGTTTTAAAAAATGATTCTCATATATATATATATATTGAATGCAAGAACTAGACTGGAAAAACAATGAAGCAAACCTTATATATTACCTTGTAATCTCGTGTGTGTGTGTGTGTGTGTGTGTGTGTGTGTGTGTGTGTGTGTGTATGAGATCATGCCTTGTGATTTTTTTCCTCTCATCTGTATTGCTCTTTCATGATGCTATTTATTGGATGTGTTGTAGCAAAGGCTAAATCTATGGGGGCTACAAGATCTCCAATATGTAGCATACAAAACCAATCTATGTGTAATTTTAATGACCTACTCCATGTCAAGTGTTTTACTATAACAATAGAAAATGGACTAATACATGACCTTAATATTTGAATGGCTTCATTTTACATGTAATTTATATACCATGAAAATGACTGAATATATAGTTCTATAATTTAAATGCTTAAAGGATACAAATATTTAATATTTTTTAAAAAATTATTCATACAAAAGTAAAATTCAGCACCATTCCCCATTCATTAGATGTGACTCTCATCATCAAATTTTTTATGGTCTCCTAAATTATAAAATGAATTCAACAGTATTTTGGGGGCTTTAAGTAATATTTGTATTAAAAACAATTTCAAGAAAGAAAAATGTTAAAATTCTGGAAGATAATTGTGGAAAAATAATTCTGAAATAATTACAAATTAAATGAAATTTAAATTGCACTGGATTTACATTTGGAAATTGAAAGGAAGAATTCTTAATTTCTTAAGTAGGTTAATTCCTCTTCAAACAATCTTCTTTCATTTATTCTTATAACCTGCCCAACCATTATTTATGCAGATAAAATAATTATGAATGTTAATATGAAGTAAAGAAATGAATTATATGAGTATATATTTTATTAGAAGATATTTCACAGTGGACTAAAACCTACTTTCAGCTAAGAAGAAATATTTATGCTGTGTTATATATCTTAATTCAAGAGTTATTCTTTGTGTGGCATACTATTGAACTAGTTCCAGATTCTGAAAGTCTTCACATTGAATAATCCAATTATTCTATGCAGTACAAAAGTGCACATTGAACTATGTGTTTATAAGAATCAAATAATCATGTGCTTCATTCTACATCAAGGAAATAAATGTGAATAAATTTTAAAGTATTAGTCAATTCACAACAGAAATAAACATCTGGAAAGGAGGCTCTTTGAAAATATAGGATTATAAACTCTAACAGACAGAGGCTTTTCTTACAAACACACTTCTGAAACTCATTTTCCCAGATAAAAGTCACTTTGGCCAAGGAATTCAAATGAAGAAGCACACAACTAATGAATCACTTCATCTCTGCTACACAGAGAAGGCTTGCCAGCCTGTGAGAATAATACTTCTTTATTGCCCCTGAGAAGGAAGCTTGTGTTAGAAGAGTTTCTAAACTATAGCCCATTATTAGGTCCAAAATGTTTTCCCTCATATACATCCACAGTTGTTCTTAGATACATAGTAAGACAAGGTGTTGTAATTAAGCCAGCTGTGGGAATCCAACCCAATGATAGCCAATTAGTCGAAATGTTGGAGATGCTGTGAATGAGCCAAAAACTATGTGTAATGCTTTAACTGTTTCCAGTATCACTGCAATTTAGACATTCATACAACATGCATGTATATGTATACTTGTATGTATGCATGCATACATAGCTGTATACATAATAGATATACACATCTCTTTTACCAAACATATGTGACAAACTAGGCAGAAAATATCACTTTACAAGTAATTTCTTTCTAAATCTAGCAATATTTGAACAGTATAAATTTTCTTGTATATTCCATGGGAACAAATATGTGTAAAACATATTTTTCAAGTTCTAGGTATAAAGGATTCATTTGAAACAACCAATATTGTTATCAATTTTACATTTAGGCTCAATACAAGTGGTAATATGAATATTAATCTTGGTGCTTAATCTTTAAACTGTTTCTTAAAATTCTAGTTGATTATAAAAAGCAAAACTTTTTTATGTCAACTGTATTCCAACACAGAGAAGGGTAAAAATAGACTTATGAATTCTGATTTACATTTATACTTTGATTTTTAGCATTAGTGAAATATTCAGGAAATAAAACACTACAGGGAGGACTAATATTTTTTCTTCAAACACTTACATAAAAACTATGAGTAAAAACATTCCTTCAATAAACTAATAGACTTCTTACTGGGCTACACTGTAAAGGGTGGTACATTTTTTTTTCTAGAAAATTTCAGAAAAAAAACCTTAAAGCAAATATATTTGCCAATTTCTGGTTGTGAATATATAGATGGTCAATATGGTGTTCAGAAAACAAATAACTCCAATATCTAATATCATGTTGTTTTCTTAATGACATGCAATTTTAGAAATATATTTAAGGAAAATTCTCCTACCTCCAACTTCAGAGGGCTGAGCTTACAGCCATGGGATGGGTTATCACATTGTAACAACCTCTGCCCTTTGACTGATGTTCTTGAATCATTTATGTTCAACGTACTTTTCATAAAATTACAGCTAAGACTTTACTCTGACAGATTTTATAGTTTTAATATCTGTGATGTTCTCTCTCAATATTTATCTTTTCATGTCATCTGATTCCATGATATTTTAAGTTTTTTCCCCTCTTTCTCTGTGAATGTGTGTGTGTGTGTGTGTGTGTGTGTGTGTGTGTGTGTGTGTGTCTGTGTGTGTGTGTGTCTGTGTGTCTGTGTGTCTGTGTGGCAGTGTGGCTTCATGTTCCCATGTTCCATGGAGCATGTGTGGAAGCCAGACAGCAACTTTTTACTGTTGGTTTTCTACATGGAATCCAGGGATTTAACTCAGGTTGCCTGATATGTGCATCAAGTACTTTTTTTACATGATGAGTTCATCTCACCAGCTTTTTGTTTAGCATTATATTATTTAAATATTCATAATATTCTGCTGAAATTAATTTCATTTACATAAATATATGTGTCAAAATATAACTAGCAATAGTAGAGAGGACACCTGAACAGGCCCACCCTTATTATCAGATTAATGAACACCCCAACTATCACCATAGTGTCCTCATCCAGTAACTGATGGAACCAGATGGGGATATCCACCAAAAGAACTAGGGTGAGCTCTGGGAATCTAGTTGAAAAGAGGGAGGAGAGAACAAATGAGCAAAGCAGATCAAGATCATGATGGAGAAATTTAGAGACAGTTGAACCAAGCTCATGGAAACTCATGAACTCTAGATCTAAAAGTGTAGAGACTGCAAGGGACTGAACTAGGCCCTCCGTATGTGGGATACAGTTGTTAGGCTTGAAATATCTGTGGGACCCCTAGCAGTAGGAACACAGGACCCTCCCTAACACATCTCATCAGCAGGTCAGAGGCCACAGGACCCTGGTGTGTTTTCCAAAGAATAGGTTTCTTTACATTGTAAATATTTTTTTTTTTATTTTTTTATTAGGTCAAGTTTGGAACACGATTGTTTCACATGTCAATCCCTTCTCCCTCCCCTCACCCTCATGCCTCCTCCCCACCTCGACCTACCCCATTCACCCTCCATTCCACAGACAGGGTAGGGCTCTCAACTGGGGCTCTGGAAAGTCCACCACATCTTCCTGGCCTGGGCCTGGGCCCTTCCCCATGTGTCCAGGGCAAGAGTGTATCCCTTCATGTGGGATGGTCTCTCAAAGTTTCTTCTTACACCAGGGAAAACTACTAATCCACTACTAGGGGCTCCCTGGAGTGCAGAGGCCTCCTCATTGACATCCATGTTCAGGGGTGTGGATCAGTCCTGTACTGGCCTCCCAGACAGCATCTGGGGTCGATGTGCTTCCTCTTGTTCAGGCCAACTGTTTATGTTGGTTTCTCCAACCTGGTAACGACACCATCGATCTTCATTCATTCCTCCCTCTCTGCAACTAAGTTCCAGAGTTCAGTTCAGTGTATATCTGTGGATGTCTGTCTCTGCATCCATCAGCCACTGGATGAGTGCTCTAGAATGGCATAAAAAGTAGTCATCAATCTCATTTATGGGAAGGGCGTTTAGGTCTTCCTCTCCAACATTGCCTGGATTGACAGATAATGTCATCCTTGTAGGTCTCTGGAAATCTCCCTAGTGCCAGATCTCTCCTCGGACCTATAGTGGCTCCCTCTAATATGGTATCTCTCATCCTGCATTCTCTCCTCTATTCTTCCCCCAAGTCAATATTTCAGCTCCTCCATTGCTCCCAATTAGCTCAGGAGTTCCTGCCACTTCCCATTACTGGGGACCATTCATTTATCCCTTAGAGTCCTTCATGTTTCCTAGTTTCTTTGGTGAAGAGGATTATAGGCTGGTAATCCTTTGCTCTATGTCTAAAAATTCATAGATGAGTGAATACATACCATGTTTGTCTTTTTGTGACTGGGTTACCTCATTCAGGATGGTTTCTCCTAGTTCCATCCATTTGCCTTGGAATTTCAAGATGCCATTGTTTTTTCTGGTGAATAGTACTCCATTGTATAAATTTATCACGTTTTTTTCTATCCATTTTTCAGTTGAGGGGAATCTATGTTGTTTCCAGGTTCTGGCTATTACAAACAATGCTGCTTTGAACATGGTTGAACATATGTCCTTGTTGTATGAACATGCATTATTTGGGTATACACCCAAGAGGAGAATGGCTGGATCTTGAGGTAGACTGATTCCCATTTTTCTGAGCAACTACCATACTGATTTCCATAGTGGTCTTAAAAGTTCGCTCCCATCAGCAATGGAAGAGTGTTTCTTTTTCTCCACATCCTCTACATCATAGATTGTCATTGGTATTTTTGATTTTAGCCATTCTGACAGCTGTGAGGTGGTATCTTAGAGTTGCTTTGAGTTGCATTTCTGTGATAGCCAAGGATTTTGAGCACATTCTTAAGTGTCTTTCCACCATTTCAGATTACTCTGTTGATTATATTCTATTTAGTTCTGCACCCCACTTTTTAATTTCATTGTTTGGTGTTTTGGTGGCTAGCTTCTTCAGATCCTTGTATATTTTGGAAATCAGCCCTCTTTCAGATATGGGGTTGGTAAAGATCTTTTCCCATTCTGTGGGCTGTCGTTTTGTCTTACTGACTTCATCCTTTGCCTTGCAGAAGCTTCTCAGTTTCAGGAGGTCCAATTTATTAATTGCAGACCTCAATGTCTGTGCTAATGGCATAATGTTCAGGAAGCAGTCTCCTGTGCCAATTTATTCAAGGGTAAATCCCACTTTCTCTTCTAGAAGATTTAGTGTGGCTGGATTTATTGTGAGATCTTTGATCCACTTGCACTTAAGTTTTGTGCATGGTGTGAGTATGAATCTATCTGCAATCTTCTGAATGTCTGAATCCAATTGTGCCAGCATCATTTTGTTGAACATATTATCTTTTTTCCATTCTATAGATTTAGCACCTTTGTCAAAAATAAGGTGTAGGTATATGGGTTAATATCATGGTTTTCAATTCCATTCCATTGGTCTATCTGTCTATTTTTGTGCCAATACCAAGCTGTTTCCACAACTATGGCTCTATAATAGAGCTTGAAATCAGGGATGGTGATGCCTCCAGAACATCCCTCATGAACATCGATGCTAAAATACTCAATAAAATATTGGCAAATCAAATCCAAGAAGACTTCAGAAAAATCATGCACCATGATCAAGTAGGCTTCTTCACAGGGAAGCAAGGATGGTTCAACATAAGAAAATTCATCAATGTAATCCACCATATAAACAAACTGAAAAAGAAAAACCACATGATCATCTCACTAGATGCTGAAAATCCAACAAAATCCAATATCCCTTCATGATAAAGATCTTGGAGAGAACGGGAATAACAGGAACATGTCTAAACATGATAAATGCAATATACACCAAACCAATAGCCAACATCAAACTAAATTGAGAGAAACTGAATGTGTTTCCTATAAAATCAGGAACAAGACAAGGCTCTCCACTCTCTCCATATCTCTTCAATATTATACTTGACGTCCTAGCCAGAGCAATAAGAAAAGAAAAGGGCATCAAAGGGATCCAAATTGGAAAGTAAATAGTCAAACTTTCACTATTTGCAGATGATATGATAGTCTACATTAGTGACACAAAAAAACTCTACTAACTCCTACAGCTGATAAACACCTCAGCAATGTAGCAGGATACAAAATTTACTAAAAAAAAAAATAGTAGCCCTACTGTATACAGATGATAAATCCAATGAGAAAGAAATCAGGGAAACATCACCTTTCACAATATCCACAAGCAACATAAAATATCTTGGGCAGTTGTGGCACATGCCCTTAATCCCAGCACTCAGGAGTCAGAGGCAGGCGGATCTCTGTGAGTTCAGACCAGCCTGGTCTACAAGAGCTAGTTCCAGGACGGCCTCCAAAGCCACAGAGAAGCCCTGTCTCGAAAAACCAATACATACATATATATATATATATATATATATATATTATATATATATATCTTGGGGTAACACTAACCAAAAAAGTGAAAGACCTACACAGTAAGAACTTTGAGACTTTAAAGAAGGAAATTAAAGAAGATGCCAGAAAATGGAAAGATCTCCCATTCTCTTGGATAGGTAGAATCAACATAGTAAAAATGTCAGTCTTGCCAAAAGTAATCTACAGATTCATTGCAATCCCCATCAAATCCCAGCACAGTTCTTCACAGACATTGAAAGAACAACACTCAAATTTATATGGAAAAATGAAAAACCCAGGATAGCCAAAACATCTCTTTACAGCAAATATTTTTAAAAAATGTTTAAATTAAGTTGTTTTTCATTTTATTACATTAAGGTTAACTTGTATAGTCAGATGTTTACTCTCTTTCTATTGCCTTTTTTCTCAAATAGATTTTTCTATCATATCCTTTCCTTTAAACTCTTTGTACCTTCCTATGTGAATTTTAGAGTTCAGAATTATTTTGATACAAGGTCTTTAATGTAGTGTACACCAGACTTATTAGTATTGGCTATTGCAGATGACCCAGTGTCTTTTCCCAACATATACATTGAAACTAACAATTATCCATAACTCCAGTTCTGAGGTTCTTGCCTTAGCCTCCTAAGTACTGGGAATAAAAAATTAATCTCCCCATATCTAGCTCTCTTTCTGGAGTTCTGATGAAAAATGAGGATTCTTTGTGCATGAATCTCTTTTCACTCTCTTTGATTGAAAATTCTTTCTTTCTTCTCCATTTTCAACAATTTATAATTTATTGTGCTATCTGAATATACAGATACATATTTTCTGTAACTTCAAAAGGCTTTTAGAATATTTTCTTTAGCTATCCCTGCTGATCCTTCTTTGTATTCTTTGATTCTTTGCTCCCATTAAATACAACTTAATACACATGGTAAAGGTCCACAGCTGAGGTTTCTTCCTTCTCCTCTTGTAGTTTTCAGATTGTGTAATCAAAATGAAATAGTTCAATAAATTTCACAGATTCTTTTTATGCAAGATCATATTTCATTTTGAGATACTTGAGTTGATTTATCTTACCAATATTTCAACTCATCTTCAGGATTTCAATGTGGTTCTCTTCCGGTTAGTTTCTCTCTCTCCTTATCCAGATTCTTTTTTTGTTGTATGGTATCCCCATTCTGTTGTGAATAAAAACCCCAGAAAAAAAAGCTGTATCACAGAGACTGATCAATTAAAATTGTAATATGTAATACAGTTTGCAATATTGCAGGTCCAGAGGTTAACCACAAAATCTTGTGCCAGTTCTAGCCCTCTAAAACAGCTATTGCCAGTCCACTTTTGTGTCTGAACTAACATCATGTGACTGACTGGAATCTATTTACTTATCATACTACTATCATGCACTAATATAAAAGCTATGAATTTAATCAGGTAGCATCTGAGGTTTCCTCCACCTTGTAGTATCTGACTCTGATTACACTACATAGTATGTGAACTTGCCTTGACATGGCTTTCTTTGTTCTTTAAAAACTTCATGAAACTTCTTCCATGTTGGAATACTATATTTGAGGTAAACTAAATTATGTACCTGGGCCATGGTCACTCATAATGTTTCCAGTATAAATTATCTCTTATTTCATTTACAATGAGTGCTGTGTTTTTTTGTAAACACTTTTCAAGGCTGTTTGAATGTCTTTAAATCAGCTGATACAATGTGTTTTTTATTGGCAGTAGGTGGTGTATATTTTGGTTGTTATTTGTTTGCTGTCTTTTTAAATTTATTCAAACTGAATAGCCTATAATTTTTTAACTCAGTACAGAATCTGTTAAAAATTGATTCCCTATCCTTCTTAGGCCTGAAATTGTTGTAAGAGTCCTTTGAAGTGTTTAGTTGTTTAGAAATTATGATCTCAACCTCTTCTTCAGGATAATGACTTGACCTTTAATATAAGTAGATGAAAAACTGCATCCAGGAGCAAAAATTAATGGATAATTAATTGGACCAGGTCAAGATGTAATATGCTTGATTATTGTATTTTTGCTGGCTCTTAAAAGTAATCCAACACAATCTTTATTGCTTAATAGAACAATATGGTTCTCAGGAGGAGATCAAGTATATTTCAAGAGAAGTCAGGATCCCCTCATGGAGTTTTTAGTGTCATTAATATAAGAATGTAATAATATAGTCACTGGAAGTTGAGTGGCATTTTAATTATAATTTAAAGACAATGCGCCCATCCTGTGGAAGGCAGGTATTACATCTCAATAACTATCAATAGAATGGAGCAGAGAAAGTTTAGAAGAGCCATGCTGTTTAAATTGAAGTAGAGGTCACACACATTGTCTAAAAGCAAACACACCATGAAGAGGAAGGCTTCACTAAAACAATAAACCCCAAATGTTGGGGAAACTCAATGTGTTAAGGAAAGAATTTTCAGAAAACCTAGAAAAGGAAAAGTATGCAGACTTACACAGCTATGTGACTAAACTTGGTAAGCTACTGCTCAAGGAGTGGATATTATTGGAAAGAAAAGTAAAGTATCTCATTAAATGACTACTCATTTTGCCTATCTATTTAGTCTGGTTTGAGGTAATCCCACCTTATGTTGTCCATTAGCCAAGGTGACTCACTTGATATAACTAGAACATTAAGTCTCCATTGAGGACAGAAACCTTATTTTCTTGACTAGACAAGTTTAATATTCTATCAGCATATACTAAGCTTCAGAAGCTCCTGCTTTTCCAGGAATACAGGGTGACTCAAGAAAGAAAGATAGAAACTTTTGAGGAATATAAGGTGATTCAAATTATTATTATTATTATTATTATTATTATTATTATTATTATTATTATAGATTCTTTTTTTATTTATTAGTTCTAGTTAGGGAACAAGTTTGTTTCAAGTGCCTTCTCCCTCTCTCTCCCCTCACCCCCATCCATCCTCCCCCACCCCAGCCACCCACCACTCCCCAGGCAGGGTAGGGCCCTCAACGGCAGCTCTGCAAAGTCCACCAAATCTTCCTATGCTGGTCCTGGGCCCTTCCCCATGTGTCCTGGGCCAGAGTGTAACCCTTCACGTGGGATGGGCTCTCAAAGTCCCTTCTTGCACCAGGGAAAAAAACTAATCCACCACCAGAGGCTCCCTGGAGTGCAGAGGCCTCCTTATTGACATCCATGTTCAGGGGTCTGGATCAGTCTTGTACCGGCCTCCCCAACAGCATCTGGGGTCAATGTGCTCTCCTTTGTTCAGTCCAACTGTTCCTGTGGGTTTCTCCAAACTGGAACAGTTTGCTCTTCATTCCTCCCTCTCTTCAACTAAATTCCCGATTTCAGCTCAGTGTATATCTGTGAATGTCTATCTCTGCTTCCATCAGCCACTGGGTGAGGGCTCTAGGATGGCATACAGAGAAGTCATCAATCTCATTTTAGGGGAAGGGCTTTTAGGTTATCCTCTCCACCATTGCCTCGATTGTCAGATCGTGTCATCCTTGTAGGTCTCTGGAGATCTCCCTGGTTCCAGATCTCTTCTCGGACCTATAGTGGCTCCCTCTGATATGATATCTCTCATCCTGGTCTCTTTCCTTTATTCTTCCCCCAAATCAATATTTCTGACCCTCCATTTCCTCTCCTCTCCTCATCTTCTCTTGCTCTTATTGTGGCAGCTCCTTCCCCCCTACCCTCATGCTCCCAATTAGTTCAGGAGTTCATGCCACTTCCATTCCTGGAGACCATTTATCCCTCAGAGTCCTTCATGTTTCCTAGTTTCTTTGGTGAAGAGGATTATAGCTGGTAATCCTTTGCTCTATGTCTAAAATTCATATATGAGTGAGTACATACCATGTTTGTCTTTTTGTGACTGGGTTACCTCACTCAGGATGGTTTCTTCTAGTTCCATCCATTTGCCTGCGAATTTCAAGATTCTATTGCTTTTTTTCTGCTGAGTAGTACTCCATTGTATAAATGTACCACATTTTCTCAATCCATTCTTCAGTTGAGGGCATCTAGGTTGCTTCCAGGTTCTGGCTATTACAAACAATGCTGCTATGAACATGGTTGAACATATGTCCTTGTTGTATGAACATGCACTATTTGGGTATATACCCAAGAGAGGAATGGCTGGATCTTGAGGTAGACTGATTCCCATTTTTCTGAGCAACCGCCATACTGATTTCCAGAGTGGTCTTACAAGTTCGCACTCCCACCAGCAATGGAGGAGTGTTCCTTTTTCTCCACATCCTCTACATCATAGATTGTCATTAGTATTTCTTATTTTAGCCATTCTGACAGGTGTGAGGTGGTATCTCAGAGTTGTTTTGAGTTGCATTTCTCTGATGGCCAATGATTTTGAACACTTTCTTAAGTGTCTTTCAGCCATATCATATTCCTCTGTTGAGAATTCTCTATTTAGTTCTGCATGCCACTTTTTAATTTCATTGTTTGGTGTTTGCATCATATTGTTTCACTTTCAGCCAAAATGTCAGAATGACAGAAAGAAACAGTATCAAGATGAGCCTATCTAGTTTTCATCCAACTTTTATTTAACCTGTGAAGTTTGGACATTAGACTGCCCCTACTATTTGTTACAAAGTATTATGTAACAGAACAACTTTCATGTTGTGACTTTCATTAGGTGACTATTTTACAAAACAGCATTTGGCTCTATTTTAAGAACACATGCAAGTTCAGAATGACACTGGATTTTGTTGGATTCATGGATGCTATCTTTGCAACACCCCTATGCTATATGGAGTCATAAGTCGCAAGTAACTTATACCTGAAACTGAAATTTTACTATCTAAAAACCTATTAAAGTAGATTAATAATATAAAAGCCCATGCATATATGAAAACCAGATCAGAATAATCGGGTCTGAGAATTTATCAAATACATCAGACCTCCAAATGAACATATCATCTTCAATTCACATAAAGTAAAAGTACAAATGATGACTTGGGGGGTGGGGTATCCAGGAACCAGCAAACAAAGAAGATCCTACCATTCTGAGCCTTCAATTTTTTGTAATCCACTGCTTGACAATGGTCAATTGAATTGCCTTTTATAAGATTGTTCATCTGAACCTGGTCTGGTACTTTGCATCAATGGTCCTGAACCTCCCTCCAAGGTCCCAGGTTGCAATTTTGCTGCTAAACACTGCAGACTATCTAAACTCCACCTGGGTCATTAATATAATATAATATTATATATATATATATATATAATATATATTATATATACAATATATAATTATATTATATTATAAACATTATATATGATATATATTACATATAATATATTATATATAATATATAATATATTTTCTAACCACATGTAGTCTGTTCCTCTTTAACATTTATAGTTTATCCATCCTGTGTGTATATTGCATATATATGTATATATAACATTATATATGTGTGTAATATATAACATACATCTTCCATATGTTATAAAATGAGAGGAAGCCCAACACTTGAGACTTCAAACCAGTATAGGAAATCATCTACCCACAGTACTGAACCCATACATTCCTCTAAGCTCTTTGCCCTTGCCCCCCAAAGGAAGATCTGTGTGGTCCTGGATCTAAAAGTTTCTTTCTTCTGTCTGCCATTGGTCCTGGTCACCCAACCTATATTTGCCTTTGAATGGACGACACAAGAGGGTGGATATCTTGTTTGAATAACATTAACTCAAAAACTCATCAACAATGTTTGATGAAGCCATGAGTGCAGATTTCTTGGAATTTAGACAAAAATATACACAAAGCAACCTGTTCTAATATGTACATCATCTCATAGATTCAACCTCTGTGGAGAAAAATAGAGAGATAAGAGAAAGCCTTTAGAAGCCTCTATGGCCTGGGGTACAGAGTCTAAGCCAAGAGGTTCAAGTGTGATTCTATTATCTCTTCTACCTAGGCTACAAACTAGAAGGAAAGTAGAGGCTTTCCCACGATGGTATCCCAGTCATCTGGAAATCCTCATTCCGCACATCAGAAAGACAGGGGTGAGAATTCCTGGGTCCCAGTTTTATGAAGGCATTTTCTTATTCAGGTTTCGTCCTTCCAAATGACTATATTGTGTCAAGTTGACATAAAACTATCAAGGTCCCTGGTCAAGATTAACTTTACAAAGGACAGGAGAGGTGCTTTTGCTCTGGACATGGCCCAGTGTAGAGACTTTCAGTGTTCAAACTCAATGTAGCCCCTTTCTTTTCCACAAAGGCTCATGCACAACTGGTCCATTACAGATTGAGATATAAATCCTAAAATTCTCTTCTTTCATCATGTTTAACTTTGAATAAATCTACCCTCCACCACCCCACTTTCTGCCCTCTTAGTTATGGGTAGAAGGTTAAATGGTATCAACCATAATATCTGGCAGTGTTATCACACCATTTCTTACTGACCATGAATTCAAAGAAAAAATACAAATTTCTTTGTCTTAATGATGACTGTTTACTTTTTATGGTTTTAAAGTTGTTATCATACTTTAACTGCCATTTATTAAATTCCTTTAGAAAACTATATATCATCATCTTTATATACAGACATTTCTTGTATCTGCCCTTAAGTATAATAGTCAGATCAACACCTACTAGTTCAAGCTTTCTATTTAAGATAGATATTACCTGTGTTCTCATGCTTTAGCTGTCAGCTCATTTTTATTTCTATTCCTTTCTAATAACATTAATGTAAAGTGTCTGCCTCATAGAATAATGCATTCTTGTGTTTTTATGTTTGATTTTTTCCCTACCTCTTTCACTTTCTTCTTAAGTTGTTTTTTTTTCTTTAATACCATGTCCTTTAGAGGTATTTATTGCTATCCCAGAAAATTGCCCTAAATATGTGAATAAACAAGAGTTTTCTTGAATAAATGGTGGGGGGGTGGAGAACACATATTTTGATCACCTGCATAAAAAACCCTGGTGCATATCATAGAAAAGAGAGTCTTGTGAGGAATGAAAGAAAATTATTATCTATTTCTCACCTTCCATGTGGGGTGATTCTTGAAAGCTTTTGTGAGATTTCGACATAGAAAACCATATTCACACCTAAGATCTAGAACCAAACTCTATTGGGCTCTAGCAACAATCTCATCGATTGAATTCTCAAAAGCCTACCACCCTATGAGTATGATTCTACTGAGTTCCTGTGGTTAAAGGATACTGGAACGAAAAGGTGTTGATTTGCTAACACTTGTATAGTCAGGTCCTCTGCTAACCCATTAAGCAAATGCAAAGCACCCTGAGGTTAGAGAGAACCCCTGCTTACTCCATTTTGTATTAAATGACTGTATTTTCTCACCTTTGTGGCTAGTTTGCTTACTTAGCAGCATGAATGGTCACTTGTTATTCATGAACCAAAGTGCAAATGGCTGAATAGAGCTCTCTGTGAATTCTCATTAATGCACAGTTCTTTTGTGTCTATTACCCTTTAATTCATTTCACAACATTTCATGCTCATAAAAAGCAGAGGAAAACAGTATTCTGAAATACACTTCAGATTGACCAAATGTGATTTTTGTCATTCATTCACAAAGGAAAAATGAACAAAGGTAGGAAATCAAGATATTTTCCTAAATAAACCATTTTGCTTAACTCTATACAGGTGTGTGAAGCACGAGATTTGCATGTTAAAACACACACTTTACAAACTTGCTTTGAATTTCTAAGCACTTCTATTTCCATAACTGTCTTGGAGCTGCAGGTGCACAGGATATTTACACCAAAGACAGAAATAATGTATGAATTATTCGCTCTTCTAGCTACTTCCCCTCTTCACTTCCCAGCCTGAGTGTTTGATAGTAAATAGCACTATGTTCAAGAAAGAGGGAGAAGAAAGAAACTTTACAATTTGTGCCAAATGACTTTAATCCATCTAAGAAAAGCATAAATTAATCCTCTTTCTCTGTACCCGCTCTGAGTATGAAGCTAGACACAGTGTTTGTGCCTTGGCTGTTTAGGAGCCCTCATTCTTTACTGAATTGAATGAATTTCACTGATTTCAGCCACTAATTGGTTCAATTCATTAACAACATATTTTAGGTTTTCTTTCGCTATTAATGTAGAATTAATAAAATACCCCAGTTTATGTGTTACTTTCCTACAAAAAGATATTTCATTAGAAAACATGAATAAGACATAACCTTATTTCAAAAACCCCTGATGTGTTAATAGCAGAAATTGCTGCTGTGTTTCTGAAATAGGGATTGATAGTTCTTTCTTGTCCTTGTTTATCTGATGACATATTTAAACTTTGAAATATAAATTTCGCTCACCAAAAACATGGAAATAACCTGAGAAAATTTAAAAAAGATGATATTTAAGTATAATTTCTAAGGAAGTGGTTTGTAGATTTCTGAAGAAAAATAGAATGTTGGAAATGCAGAAGGTTCTTGCAATAAAGTAAAATGTCTAGATGAATTTGTGGTATAATAGTGGGAACTGAACTTCCTAGAAAGTCCCCCTTCCCCATCCACACACAAATATGCAGAGATACCAGCACATCAGGGATTCTAAAAGTTTGACAGAAAAAATGGAGCTCCATAATTATGGAGAGTTGGAATGTGGCAGATCTTGTGATAAATTATATTGGGCTACTTCCAGTTGCCCGTCTCTTTGCCTGAAGTAAAACTTTTGGGATATATTAACTGGACAGGCCGATTTCTAGCTTCCCCCAACCCAGAAACAAAGAATGTGATAAAATCACATGTAACACCAGTGGCTGTTTTATTTGCTCTATTATAGCATCTGCCACCCCACTAATGTACATGAAAAATGCAATGAGTTATGATTTTTCTTTGGTTTTGAGACTATAAAATTAATATAATTACTTCCATGTTGAAGCATGATATTTATACATCCTAATTTGTCTTCTCTGAACTATTGTCATCGATTATTGGCACAAGAATCTACTTGTGTCAATCTGGAATCATCAACTGGCTGAAAAAAATGCCTGAAAATGACTTTAATATATGTAAAACATAATTTGGGTGGCATAGGGGTAAAAACTTGGAGTGATCTAAGAATTAAAAATGTATTATGTGTTCAGTATTTCATATTTATTTTGATTCCAGAAACCTCATAAAATTAGTATATACCTTGTGTTATAGTGATTGGGTAAAGCAGAATTAATAGCAACATCAGTTCTATTTGCAACAGTCCCTTATTCCACTTATTAGTCCCTTAGTATCCATGCAGAAACACAGCTCTCCACTCAAACAGGAGAAAAGATGGCTTATTCTGAAGCAGAGTACAAGCTATTAACCAGGAACACAGATTAAGTCTACCCCTAATTCCATGTGCCAAGGAGGAAGCAGTTTTATGAAGGTTTTATAGCAATAGAAAAAAAATAAAACTATAAACCAAGACATTTTTCAAATTACATTTGTGGAAAATTAAGTAGCTGTGTTTCCAAAAATCAGGGAAAATCTCATACATAAAACTGAGATGCTCCCCAATGGCATTCTTAACCTTTTGGTTGGTCGAAACTAAAACTTTGTTAATTTATCTCCCAGTCTAGGTAAGACTCAGACAAGGGATGGCTATTTGGGGACTAATCATGGCCTAAGATTAATTTTAATTAGGATCTGGATCTTTAACATTTAATTATCTCCATAATTGTTTAAGTTCTAATCAGTTAATTGGCTTTTTAAAGGTTCAGTGGAAGATACAGCTTCTTGTTGCAATATTTTTTTCATTTAAAATAGCTGTGATGAATTTAATAACATCCTTGTAGTAGGCTATAGTATCTTCTAAGAATATAATATTGAGAAAGATAATGTTATTTCGGTGAGCTGAGAGCTTTTGAAATACACAAAATCATAAAGTGGGTTCTATCTGTTTAGGTTTTTCATGAAAACAGAACTGATAGAAATGAACAATATTAAATGCAGATTTATTATATTGGCTTACATGTTCAAATCTATGATGTTCAACAATGACTAAATCACAGTTGGAATGCCAAAAACCTCACATCTTCTCAGTGCAAAAGCATGGTTGTCTCAATAGTCCCATGCGGGTCCTAAAGGGCTAGAAGGTTACTGTAGATATAATGGTATTGGTCCTCATTGGTATCCTGAAGAAGATAGGCTCTGATGTCAGCAAAGGAATGTAAAATTAGTAGCAGTAGGAATAAAAGTGGAAGTGAACTTGAAAGCAAGAGTGAAGGCAAGCAGGCAAAAGCAAACATTCCTTCATAGATATTTTTTTTTAATTTTGTTGGACACTAAAAGGTACTCTCAACATTTAAGGTGGGTTTTCCCACTTGCAATGACCTGAACAAGAAAATCCCTTATAGATATGGCCAGAGGTTTCTTTTTAATTGACTGCATTCCAATTGGGTTAACAATAAAGGTTAACCACTATAGTAGTCTTATTTCCCTTTGCTTATTACATAGGTAATAATCCCAAGTAAATATGTTGTTATTTTTACTTTGCTGATAAGTCTGCTCATCCTTTAATTTTATTATCTTTAAAGTGCTTCTTTTGGTTACCATATGAAAACTCTCATATTTCCACATATATACATTAGTGTACTCTGCTTATATTCACTCCTTACTGCCCTTCAACATTCTGCCCCCCATTTTTACAGATTTCTTTCTCTCCAAATATATATTGTTTCTGTTTCTATGACATACATAATTTGTGACTTCTTCTTGTCCCTCTATCCTCACTTTTAGGACTTTGATTAAGACAAATTTAATTCTTCTTGGTATTTCAATGAGCATACCAATCTTACTGAGTAGCATTTAAAACAGAAAGAAAGTCCAAATGCCCATGTCTGAATGTGTGATACATTTAGGAACAGCTAGTTCAGTGCTTTTAATGAGAATGGCCTCCACAGATTTATATTCTCAAATGCTTGGTCTCCAGATAGTGGGCCTGTTTGGAAAGGATTAGGAGCTATGACCTCATTGGAGTAAGATTGGTCTTGTTGAAGGAGGTATGTTACTAGGGATGGGTTTTGAGATTTCAAATGCCTATGTCAGGGCCAGTCTTGTTCTTTCTTTCTCTCTGTTGGCAAACTGTAGATAACATGTGAGTTCTCAGCTGCTGCTCAAAGTACAATACATGACAGCTTCCTTATGGTAGATGCCCTTCTGTATGCTGTTAATTTTTGTTTCTCTTATTGGTCAATGAATAAATGCTGATTGGCCAGTAGCCAGGAAGGAAGTATAGGTGGGGCTACCAGACTAGGAGAATGCTGGGAGATGAGGCAAAGAGGAGCCTCAAGAGAGACTCCATGTAGCTGCCTAGGGAGCAAGAGGGCCACACATCACCAGTAACCAAGACAAAGTACAAATACATAGATTAATAGAAGTGGGCTAATAATTAAGAGAGAGCTAGCCAATATAAAGACTGAGCCATTGGCCAAACAGTTTATAATTAAACTGAGTCTATGTGTGTTTATTTTGGACTAAATAGCTGTGGGATAAGGCAGGAAAGAAACTCCATATTAAGCTTCCAACCATGATTCATTGTGGACTCACCCTCTGAAAATAAGGATGCCCCAATTAAATTCCTTCTTTAAAAGTTTCCTTGGTCATGGTGTCTCTCACAGCAATAGAATAGTAGCTAAGAAACCTAAGAAATCAACTACATTTAGAAACTCACTAAATTATACCTGATTCTGTTTTTGTCAGAAGGAGGTTTAGGTAATAATTTTCTTTCCAAAACTACACCAGAGCCATTTTTTGTGACAACAAATAAAAACACATAGTAAGAATTTTTCTCACATATATGTTTGGTTCTAGAACACAGCAATGAACAAATAGTTCAATAAAGCAAGAAATTTTTTTAAATTTCATATTGCATGTAAAAGGTATGCTTTCTCTATGCTATAATCAACCAGATGTGGAAAACTATAATCTATAAAAATCTTCATACTTTAACTGATAAAACATTTTATTCATTAAAACGTTAATGATACATAGAGCTTTTGGTAAGTTTTAATATTTTACTGGTGGAGATTGTTAGCTTCATGTTGAAAGTTGTTGACTAATAATTTTTAGATATATTTCTACTAACCTAACTTTTTTGAAAGGAGGTCTCATCACTTATAAACCCTGCTGCTGATCAACTATGAATATAAATTATTCATAATTCTTCATTGTCATATCAACCTTGGTCACTGTATCTTTATCCATATCAAATTACATTTTAGGAAACAATTTTATCTGCTCACCTATACTAAGCAGAACCTTATTAATTAAACCAGTTTTCGTTATAAAACCATGCTTGTAATATTTCTTAATGTCAATGAAGTCTGTTTATACTTAAATGTAACTGAGCTCAACTAAGAAGATAAACTAAGTGTTTTTATATAGGATTAACTTTTTTCATAGGTGTAGGGGTATTGATTGTTGTTTATATGATGTTTCATTTCCATTCATTTTAATAGCTATTATTGCATTGATTGTAGAATAAAATCAATATAAACATATCATTATGTCACCTAGAAAACTATGATTTTAATGAACCCTCCCTTATAATCCACACATGGATTTCTTTTCTGAAATAACATTTGATCAGCTACATATTGAGAAAGACATGTTTTTAAGAGGGCTAGCAAGGTGTCTTATTTGGAAAAAGAAAAATATTATTTCTTCTAAAGAAAAATATGTGTTTTATATGATTATTTAGCAAGATGCCACAAATAAGTGTTGATGTTTATGGCTAATATTTACAAAACACTGATGACAGAAGATGAGAAGCATAAAACATAGCATAAACTTATAAGAAGAAAAATAAATGAATGTGTCATGAAGTTTATAAATGATTACTTTAATTTTCTTTTGAAAAACTGCTCACATAAGAGATTATTAGTAGTTATTTTTATACAGTTTTCAATATTGTAAATGCCTTATTCAATAAAAACCTTATTATAACTCCAGGGAAGAATCACTTATGAATAGTGCATTTTATATTTCAAATATTATACTAAATTAATCAATCTTCTTAATATTTAACAAATACTAGTGGCATCTCATACATAAAATTTTAGGCATGACAACTCAAGAACCCAGCTAGCAGCACCCACAGCAACCAGCTAGCAGGTAAGATTAATGCTGGTAGCCTGTACCACCACAGTCCCCAGACATTGAACACTGTAACCAAAGGCTCACTTAGTCCAGTCACACTGAATCCATCACTCTCACTCTGTCCAAATATCCCCTGCATGAGCAGCAACCCCTAGAGTCACAATCACCACCTGAAACAATCAGAAGAAGAAGAAAGTGATTGGTCTCTCAGTTAAGCTGCTTCAATCTATAAACCCTAAGCCAGAGGACACATTCCCTGCCTTTCCCTCTTCCATCTAAGCCCAGCAGTCAGATAGCAGGTAAAAATCCTACTGCCAGGCTGCTCCACCACTGTCCCAACAGATTGGACACTGTAAACTAAAAGACCCATTCTAATGCCAAACCTACTGAACCCATCATCCTCTCCATGATCAACTATGCCCTGCCTATAGAAGCACAAGCACTGCCCTCAACAATTAGAAGAAGATATCAGCAGCCCATGGAGATACAAGTGCCACCTGCACCAATTAGAAGAGGAGATGATGGGTAGATAACAATGACAACAACAACAAGGGCAATAGTGTATCAACGAATCCGAGTAGTTCTACAGCAGCTAGACCTGAACATCCCAAGACAGATGAAGCAGAAGAAAATGACCTTCAAAAAACTCTTTATGAACTCTGCATCTCTCCTCTCTGGTTCTCATCCTCCTAGCGGAGGACATGAGGGAGCAGAAAAGTTGAGTCAGGGGAAGAACAGAAGATACCAAGAATGGAGATACCGTAATAGAGGGAGACATTTTAGGTTTACAGAAAAATCAGGCACTAGGGAAATGTCTGGGGATCTACAAAGATGACACAAGCTAACAATCTAAGCAACAGAGGAGAAATGCCCTTCCCTGATAATGAGATTGATGACTGACTTATATGCCATCCGAAAGCCCTCATCCAGCAGCTGGTGGAAGTAGAAGCAGACACCCACAAGTAATCACTGAATGGAACTTGAATCCAGATGCAGAGAAGGACGAGTGAAGAGCAAAGGGTCCAGACTAGGCTGGTGAAACCCACAGAAAGAGCTGACCTGAACATCGGGGAACTCTTGCTACCCAGACTGGTAGCTGGGATATTAGCATGGGACTGATCCAGGCCCCAGGAATATGGGTTTCATTGAGCAAACCTTGGAAATCTATGGGACCTCCTGTAGTAGTTCAATCCTTATCCCTAGCATAGGTGTGGATTTTGGGAGCCCATTCCATATAGACGAATACTCCCTGATCCAAGAAAAAAGGGGTTGGGCCTAGGCCCTATCCCAAAGATACAATAGACTCTGATGACACCCTATGGAAGGCCTCACCATCCAATGGGAGCAGAATGGATATGTGATAGGTAGGGTTTTAGTTGAGGGGGTGGTAGAGGAGGACAGGAGGGAGAGGGAACTGGGATTGTCATGTTAAACAATCATGTTTCTAATTCAAATAAAAAATCTGCAAAACATTCAACATAAAATTCTGTTTATGAAATCATAGATGCTCTTAAACAGGAAATTAGAAATTTCCTTTAAGAAATCAAGGAAAAGACAAAGAAATCAATAAATCTCTTAAACAAAGACAAGAAAAAAACAATCAAACAAGTGAAGGAAAGAGTTCAAGACTTGAAAATTGAATTAGAGGCAATAAACAAAACATAATCTGAGTCAATTCTGGAAATAGAAAATCTGGGCAAATGAGCAGGAACTACATATGTAAGTATAACCAACAGAATACAAGAGATATAAGAAATAATCTCAGGCATTGAAAATATAGAGAGAATAGATTCATTTTTGAAAGAAAATGTTAAATCTAACATATTCTTTACTCAAAATATCCAGGAAATCTGGGACACAAAGAAATTACCAAACCTGTGGGGCAGTGATGCCACAGGCCTTTAATCCCAGCACTCAAGGGATAGAGGCAAGGCCAGCCTGGTCTATAGAGTGAGTGCCAGGACAGACTACAATGTTACACAGAAAAACCCTATCTTGAAAAACCAAAACAAAAAGAAAAGAAAAGACCAAACCTTAGAGTAATAATGACAGAAAAAGGAGAAGAATTTCAGCTAAAAGCAGAGAAAATATAGTCAACAAAATCATAAAATTAAACTTTCCAAACCTAAAGAAGGACATACAGAATAAAGAAAGAATACTAAGAGCTGCTAAGAGAAAAGCAAAGTAACATATAAAAGAAGAGCCATCAGAATAACACCCAACTTAAATGGAGACTGTGAAAGACAGAAGGTCATGGACAAACATTATGCAGACATTAAAATTCCATGAAAGTCAACCTAGAGTGCTCTAACCAGTAAAACTCTCAGTATCCGTAGATGTAGAAAACAATTTATTCTGTGATGAAACCAGATTTAAACAATACTTATCCACACATTCAGTCCTACAGAATGCACTAAATGTAAAACTCCAATAAAAGGAAGATATCTGCACTCAGGAAGCCTCAGGTAATAGATAATCCCACACCAGCAAACAATAAAGAAGGAAAACACACAAACTACCACCAAAAAATTACAGGAATTATCAATCACTGGTCATTAACATTCCTCAATATTAGTGGACTCAATTCCCCTATAAAATGACACAGACTAACAGAATGGATATAAAAACAGGATTCACCCTTTTCTGATGCATAGAAGAAACATACCTCAACTTCAAAGATAGACCTTACCTCAGAGTAAATGCTTAGGAAAGACTTTCCAATTAAATGGACATATGAAACAAGCTGGTGTATTACTAATATCTAACAAAACACACTTCAAACTAAAGGTAATCAAAAGAGATGAAGAACCACATTTCATATTCATCACAGGAAAATCTATCAAGAGTAAGACTCAATCCTGGACATTTATGCCACAAATACAAGGTCACCCACATTTGTAAAAGAAAAAATAATAGAACTTAAATTGCACATCAAATTCTAAACAGGAATAATGATAGAATTCAACACCCCACTCCCACCAATGGACAGGTCTGCCAGATAGAAAATAAGAGAGAAATCAGGGAAGTAACAGATGTCATGACTGGAATGGGATTAACAAATATCTACAGAACATTCCATGCAAACACAAAAGAATTTGTATTCTTATCAGCAACTCATGGAACCTTCTCTAAAATTGAGCACTTACTCAGTCACAAAGCAAATCTCAACACACAAAATTTTGAATAAACCCCTGTATCTTATCAGATCACCATGGCTTAAACATAGGATTCAACAAAAACACATATTACAGAAAGCCTACAAACTCATAGAAAATGAATAATACTCACCTGAACAACCACTGTGACAAGGAAGAAATAAAGAAATTAATTAAAAACTTTCTACAATTCAAGGAAAATGTATGTATAACATACTCAAATTTATGGGACCCTATGAAAGCAATACAAACAGGAACTTTCATAGCAGATAATTCCTATATAAAGAAGTTGGAGAAATTTCACACTAGCAAATTAATAGTACACCTGAATGCTCTAGAACAAAAGAAGCAAACTCACCCAGGATGAAATTAATAAAATAGAAACTAAGAGAACAAAACAAAGAATTAATGAAAGGAAGATTTGGTTCTTCGAGAAAATCAACAAGACAGACAAATCCTTATCCAAACTACCAAAAAGGTAGAGAATATACAAATTAACATAATCAGAAATAAATAGGGGAACATAACAATAGGCACGGAGGAAATCCATAGAAATATTAGGTCATACTTCAAAACCTGTACTCCACAAAATTGAAAAAATTAAAGAAATGGACAATTTTCTGGATAGGTACCACATATCAAAACTAAATTAAAACAAGATAAGCAATTTAAATACACATAAATACCTGAGGAAATAGAAGCAGTCATTAAAAGTGTGCCAAGCAAAAGTACAGGAGCAGATGACTTCAGCACAGGGTTCTACCAGAACTGCAAAGAAGAGCTAATATCAATACTCTTCAAATTGTTTCACATAATAGAAAAACTTGCCAAACACTTCTTGTGATGCTATAGTTACCCTGATACCCAAACCACACTACAGACCAATCTCACTTATGAACTTTGATGCAAAAATGCTCAACAAAATACTTGTGAACAGAATCCAATAATACATCAAAAATATCTTCCCCCATGACCAAGTAGGCTTCATCACAGAAGTGCACGGTTGCTTCAACATATGGAAATCTGTCAAGGTAACCCCCCATATAAACAAAGTAAAAGAAAAAAAACACATGATCATCTCCTTAGCTGCTGAAAAAGCCTTCAGCATTTTTTTGGAGCTGTGGATTGTAGTCTGGTTATCATTTGCCTTATATCTAGTATCCACTTATGAGTGAGTTATATACTTTGTTCATATTTCTTAGTTTGGGTTTCCTCACTCAGAATGTTTTTTTCTAGTTCCCTTTATTTGCCTGTTAATTTCATAATGTCATTGTTTTTTACAACTAAGTAAGTAATAAGCCATTGTGATGTAACATATTTTGTTTATTCATTCTTCGGTTGAGTGTTATCTAGGTTGTTTCCTAGCAATTTCTGGAAATTATGAATAATGCTGCTATAAACATTGTTGAGCAAGTCTCTTTGTGGTATGATTGAGCATCCTTTAGGTATATGCCCAAGAGTGGTATCAACAAATCTTGCCTTCTGAATTCCACTAGCTTTAAATATCCTTACTACCATGTCCCAGCTTCCATATTCCTGGTGTTATAATCCAGGACACCTTTGCTGAGGCTTTCCTTCTCCTTCTCCTATAAATCCCCACTTTCTCTGGCTATTAAGGTAAGAAATATAAATGAAAACAATATTTTAAAATGCCTGTGTTATGCTCATCATTAAGTTTAATATGACTCATAAAACAATTATTGAAATTGATTGAAAAGTAAAGAATAAATTAAAAAATGAAACAAAGCAAAATAAAAAATTATGATCAAATGAAGGCTCTAGTACATGTTAATGAGATTTTCAAAAGAAGAAAGAGCTGAAAAAAATTCAAGAAATATTTGAAATAATAATGGATGTAACTTTTCCAAAGTTGGTTATTAATACCAAAACACAGATATAAGAAAATATTAATTATGGTAGATATTAAATGTCTAGCTCATATCCATAAAGCACATGTTCAAATACATGGGAAAACTCTGGAAGAAATTTGAGGGTGAAGTTACAAAGAGGGAGGAGTGATGAGAAAAGGGGTCAAGACCAGGCTGGAGAAACCCACAGAAA
The DNA here is from genome assembly GCF_003668045.3 of Cricetulus griseus. NCBI lineage: Eukaryota > Metazoa > Chordata > Mammalia > Rodentia > Cricetidae > Cricetulus > Cricetulus griseus. The sequence goes on from NC_048604.1 coordinate 55,195,544, forward strand.
CAGCTGACCAGAACAAGGGGGAGCTCATGGGCCCCAGACTGACAACTGGAAAACCAGCATAGGACCGATCCAGACCCCCTATACATGGATGTCAGTTTGGAGGTCTGGGAAATCTATGGGGCCTCTGGTAGTGGATCAGTATTTATCCCTAGTACACAAATGGACTTTGGGAGCTCACTCCACATAGAGGGATACTCTTTCAGCCTAGACACAGGAGTGAGTGTCTATGCTCTGATCAAAATGATATGAGAAACTTTGAAGATCCCTCCCTGGGGAGCAGAAAGGAGATGTGATAGAGTGTCGATGGGGGACAGGGGAGGAGGAGAGGGAGAGAAAACTGGAATTGACATGTAAAACAAGCTTATTTCTAATTTAAATTTAAAAAGAAATGAAAAGATTTACTGTAAAAATTGTTGAGGGTGAAATACATACAATGAAAAAGCATTACAGTTACATTAGTCTTCTCAGAAAAATATTAGTCCAAAAGAAAATATAAATACACATTCCAATTGAAAAGGAAAATAACAGAATAAAACCCCACAAAAGACTAACAAATATTTGAAATTTAGAAATATCACTATTTAAATTGAAAATTAAGGCCATTTTTCACTTATTTTTAGCCCTTATGCTAAAAATGAATAATAAAGGATTTCTGGAAATACAAAATTGTGTGAATTTTGTTCCCTTAGACCCACTTACCTAATTATTATTAAAGTATATTTTTTTTTACTTTGTGTTATTAGTGTGTATGCCTGCAGGTTTGTATATGGACCTCTGCCTATAAGTCCCCATGCCAGTGAGAAAAGTGTATCAGATTCCTCTTAGATGGAATTACCAGTAGCTGTGAGAAACTATCTAAATCCAAGTAATTTAGAGAATTTAACTTATGTCTGTGGCAGGAGTAGCAAGTATTCTTAACCTCTGAGCCAATTCTTAAATGTCATATTGAAATAAATAAAATCATTCTTTCTTTTACTTCTTTCTCACCTTCCTTTTTTTGTGTAAATGTGTTGTCCTAGTTAAGATTACTGTTGCTATGAAGAAAACATCAGGGCCAAAACAAGTTGGGGAAAAAAGGGTTTATTTGGCTTATACTTCCACATAGAATTCCATAACTCAAGAAAGTCACAGATGGAAGTCAAGAAGGGCTAAAGGAACTTGGTGTAAGCAATAATGGAGAGTCCATGCAATAGTGTTGCTTGCTAGTTTGCTCCCTGTTGCTTTCTTGGCAGGCTTTATTACAGTACTCATGACTACCCATTCAAGGATGACCCTACACACCATATAGCTGGGTGCTCAACTACCAACCACAAATGAACAAAATGCCCTACAGCTCATATTATGGAGACATTTACTTGATTCAGGTTTCCTTCTTTCAGATGACTCTGGCATGTGTCAAGTTAACATAAAACTTGCCAGCATATGTGGCACATATATGGATAGACCTTCCACTATTCTTCCATGTCCTATGTACTACCGAGCTCCTGAAACTCACATATCATTCAGGCACAATTGCATACAACAGCTGGAGTGGTGTGATGAGATACCCAGAAGAGGTCCATGTGACAATCTCCACACTTCCATGTGGAGTTGTTAGCATCAGTAAGTCCAACTAGGATGATTCTTTTGCAATACTGTCTAGCTTAATTCTCAAAGACACTAGTTGCTTGTCTTGAAGCATAGTTACACACCACAATCACACATTCTGAAAAAGTTAGAAACCATTAGGAAGAAGTTTAATTGATATCAGAGTAGAGAAAATAACTGTAAAAATAGTTACAGCAGAAAGGGAATAAACATCTTTAAAAACAAATATAAACCTCAAAAAGTATACACAAATATGAAGAGTAATATTTACAAGTGTCTATCAATAATAAGTGAAAGAGTGAACTAACAAAAGACTGAAACACATGCTATAAGGAGCCTATTTTAACTACAAAACAAAGTTATTAGGTTGGAAGTGCAACATAGAAACTATTAGAGCAACAATTAGGAAATAAGACCTGAATTAGTTACATTAACACCAGGAAAATGTTCAGAAAAGTAATTTAACACTGATAATTACAGTCTTACAGAACTGATAAAGTGGTTAATTCTCCAAGGTCACATAACAATTATTAATATTCACACACTCAGCAACAGAACATCAAAATACATGAGATAACATCTTAGACCCGCAAAGAAAAACGAACCCTCTATTATAGTGGGAAATTTTATCTCTACTCTCCTGATAGATTCAGAAGCCAGGAAATCAATAAAAATGTAGTTGAACTGAAAAATATCAATCAAGTATATCTAATATTTTTGTATAGGATTCTTCAAAAATAGCAAAGTTCACCTTCTCTATTTCACGGGGATATCTAAATGGAAGAATCACACATCTCAGGACATGAAATATACAAATATCTAAATCATTGTGTGTAGCTCAGTGGTATTTTCCTTGCCTGATATCCACAAAGACCTTATTCAATTCTCAGCATACACAAGAAATAATATTAATCACAAACTCTACAATACCTTGGAATTAAGGTAGAAGATAGAAAATCAGATTTCTGGGACAAACCAAAATCTTAAATGGACGATCTATAAAAAGTCAAAATCAAGTTGAAAGATTTTTATGTGATAAAGAAGCATAAGAAATTCTCTGCTACTTATCCTTGCTGCTTCACCTTTAACTGGAGATTATATATAGGGAAGAATGTTAGAAAAAATCATATAAACACAGTTGAGCAAATGTCCATGTGGTATGAGGGTGTACCCTTTGAGTAGATGTCAAGAGTGGTATTGCTGTGTCTTCAGGAAGACTGATTCCCATTTTCCTGAGAAACTGTAGTACTGATTTCCAAAGTGGCTGTACAAGTTCGACTAGCAATGGAGGAGTGTTCCCTTTCTGCACATCCCCTCCAGCATAAACTATCATCAGTGTTTTTTTATCTTAGCCATTCTGACTGGTGTAAGGATGGTATCTCAGAGTTGTTTGATTTGCTTTTCCTCGGTGGCTATGTATGTTGACCAATTCCTTAAGTGTTTTTTGGCCATTTGAGATTCTTCTGTTGAGAATTATCTGTTTAGTTCTGTACCCCATTTTTAAAATTGGATTATTTCATGGTTTTGCGTCTAATTTCTTGAGTTCTTTATGTATTTTGGAGATCAATGTTCTGTCACATGATTGATGAAGAACTTTTCCCATTCTGCAGGCTACAGTTTTGTCTTACTGACAGTGTCCTTTGCCTTACAGAAGTTTTTCATTTCCAGGGGGTCCCATTAATTGTTGTTCTCAATGTTTGGGCTACTAGTATTATATTAAGGAAGTGGTCTCCTATGTCTACGCATTCAAGGCTATGCTCCAACTTCTCTTCTATGAGGTTGGATTCATGCTGAGGTCTTTTAAACATTTGGACTTGAGGTTTTTTTCTTTAAACATGGGAATAGATATGGTCTAATTGCATTCTTCTACATGTTGACATCAAGTTTTGCCAGCACCATTTGTTGAAGGTGCCTTCTTTTTTCCATTGTATAATTTTAGCTTCTTTGTCAAAAATCAGGTGTTTATAGGTATGTGGATTAATATAAAGGTCGTTAATTCAATTCTATTATCCCATCTGTTTGTTTTTATTCTATTACCAAGCTGTTTTCATCACTATAGCTCCATAGTAGAGCTTAAAGTCAGGGATGGTGATGCCTCTGAAGTTCTGTTATTGTATAGGACTAATTTTGCTATCCTGGGTTTTTTGTTTTTCCATATGTAGTTGAGTATGTTTCTTTAGAGGTGTGTACAGGATCAGGTTGGATTTTGGTGGGGACTTCATTGAATCTGTGATTTCTTTTGGTAATACTGTCATTTATTTATTTTGATCATACCTGTCCAAGGGCATGGGTGATCTTTCTAATTCATGATGTAATTCTTCAATTTCTCTGTTCAAAGATTTAAAGTTACTATATTCATAGAATCTGTATTTGTAATATTCAGAACCTGGAAACAACCTAGATGTCCCTCCATGAAATAATGGATAAAGAAAATATGTTATATTTACACAAGAGCATACTACTCAGTGGGGAAAAATGACATCTTGAAATTTGCAGGCAAATAGATGAAACTAGCAAAAAAACCATGCTGAGTATGTAATACAAACCCAGAAAGGTAAAAATGGTATATACACACTCATGAGTGGCTATTAGACATAAAGCAAAGAATAACTAGTTTATAGTCCACAATCCCAGAGAAGCTAAGTAACAAGGAGAACCCTAAGGGAGACATACAACATTCCCCTGGGAAGGGGAAATAGACAAAATATCCTGAGAAAATCAGGAGCATGGAGTGGGGAGAGGGGAGGACAACAAGGGAGGGGGTAGGATAAGGAGAGAAGGGAAGAGAACCCAAGGCAATGGAATGGTCAAATGGGGTCAGCAGATAGAGGGCAAACAAGAAAGGGGCTACCTTTATTGAGGGAGCCAATATGGGGCTAGTGAGAAACCTGGCACTAGGGAAATTCCCAGGATTCCACAAGGATGATGCCAGCTAAGAACCTAAGCATTAGTGGAGGAGGTGCCTTAACTGACCTTCCTCCTGTAATCAGATTAATGACTGCCTTAATTACCATCATAAGATCTTCATCCAGTAACTGATGGAAGATTATACAGAGATCCACAGCTAAGGACTAAGCCAACCTCCAAGATTCCAGTCAAAGAGATTGAGGAGCAATAATATGAGCAATAGGGCCAAGATCATTTTGGGTATAACCAAAGAAACAGCTGTCTTAAGCTAATATGAGTTAACTGTCTCTAGACTGACAGTGAGGAAACTAGCATAGGACAAAACTAGGCCCTCTGAATGTGGGTGAGAGTTGTGTGACATGGGCAGTCTCTGGGGACACTTGCTGTGGGACCAGAATTTATTAATAGTGCTAAAACTGGCTTTATGGAACACATTCTCTTTGGACAGATACCTTGCTCAACCTGGATATAGGGGGAGGAACTTGGTCCTATCTCAAATTGATGTGCCAGACTTTGTTGACTCCCTATGTGAAGTCTTACCCAGTCTATGGAGTGGATGGGGGTGGGTTGGGAGAAAGATGGGGAGAGCAGGAGGAGGGGAAGGAGTGGAAACTTGGATTGGCATATAAAATGAAAAGTTAAAAAAGCAAAAAGCATGCAGATTAGAAAGGAAACATAAATGTTACTATTTGAAAATAAGAGAATTATGTACAAATAATATTCCATGTCATAAAAAGTGGAGATTAATAGAATTAACAAGTGAAATTGAATGACAGAAGGTGAAAAGCAAAATATTCCCTGGATGTATGATTTTCAGTATTAGAAATTGATCACTGAAAAAGAAAACCATGTATATTCCATAGATATCTAAACGAATAAAATAAGGATGAGTGTAAAAGATGCATAGTTCTTTTCCATTTAACTATGCAAAAGCAAATATTTAGTAAGAAAATTATCCAGTTTTGTGTGGGGAGTAAGCCTCTGTTTTCTTGGGTCTCAAGACTTAATATGGCTAAAAGTGCAATAGTCTTTGAATTGATCAATATATCCCCCCAAATAACAATAGAATGTCACTTGTTACTTTTATGTTAAGTATTTATGAAATAATTCTAAAATTGCAAGTAAATAGATGTAACTCAGAACTACAATATTCATCATGAAAAAAAGTAACCCACAACTCCAAAACTAACTCACATTTGTGTGTCCTCAAAACCACATACCCAAACTTTGTTTCCTTTACTTTTAATGTCACATAGTTGTCTTATTTGTCTTTATCTTTTTTGAAGTGTTGTTTGTTGATTTTTTGTTCTTGTTCTTTTTAGACAAGCTCTAGGTCTGTAGACCAAGCTAGCCTCAAGCTCATAGCAATCCTACTGCTTCCGTCTGAAGGGTATTGAATTTATAAGCATGTTTCATTATGCTCAAATCATTTTTGACCACTTAGTACCACACTCATATATTAGAGTTTAGGCTTTTGAGACAAAGTCAGAATGTAGCATTGTGATTTACCAAATGATAACAACAGTGACTCATAGATTTTGCCCAGTTACATTATTTCACAAACATTGTACTTATCATTCATTTCACACTCATAAAATGCAGTCACATTAAAAGTGTTTTTAGTGAAGTTGGAAATAATAATCATGTAAATCTAGGGCCCATGAGAAAGCTCAGAGAGTGAAGGCATTTGCCCCTTATCTGACATCACAGTGACATGAGTTTAACCCCTGGGATCCACATAGTGGAGAGAGAAAACTAAGTGCAGGAGTGGCATAACTCACATGGACTAGGTTCACCTACATCAATCACCAGTCAAGTAACTGCCCTACTGATTTGACTACATCCCAATCTTAACTAGACCTTTTTTCAAATAAGATTCTTTCTTTCCAGATATGTGTAGGCTTGTGTGGAATAGCCGTAAAGCACCCAGCACAAAAGCGTGTAAGATAAAACATTTAACTCCTAGTGCAAGCTTTTCAGTTAAACTAAATTGCTTTAAAACATATAATACATTTAGATTTTATAAAACAATAGCTGAATTGTGGTGCTTACAAAGGAAGCAACTTGACAATACAGTAATGGCCTAATCATGATGGCTGTAGATGAAGAATTTAAAATAGTTGAAGCAATGGCTATTCACAAATCATTAAATTTTAACTTATACATATGGTTATTAAGTGATATTTAGCACAAGACCTAGTGAATAGAGTCCACTCAGTTATAAAACTACATTAAGTGTTAAATAACTATTAAGTCTAACTTGAGATCTCTTAAACAAAATTCTATATACCATTAAAGAAACATTTGTAATCTTTATCTTCATAAGAAGGTGAATTAAATCATATACTAAATATATTTCAAAAATTGCTCTCTTTTTAAAGTTATTATTGGACATATATACATTTGATGCAATATCAGGTCAATTTGCAATTTGTCAGCTTAAAAGTCATTTGTCCAGTTTACATTTTGAATAATTTTATAGGTGCAAGAAATATTATATAATATTAATCATTAGATATTAGAAATACCTTTGAAAACAAATCAATCATACGTTCTAATTTGAAAAATACATATTTGCTAGTAACATCACTAATCTTGTGAAGAATATATTATCAATTGATCAGCCTTCAAGCTACATTTTCGGGTACATATTTACCATATATCAATGCAAAAATAAAGCACTCTTCTTTTTTGATATTACAAACTCAGTTGACTTGAAACAATGTATCTCACAAGTATATAAGCATTATTAACAACAGTTTTTAATCAGTGATTTTTCAAGGAGAAAAAAGACTCTATAATATGTTTGGTCATTTCATTACAGAATTTAAGACAGATCACAAATGCTTTCTCATCACTCCCATGCTTTCTTTAGGCAAAAAAAGTTTAGATATTATTTGAATTTAATCATAAAATATTCTTCCTCATTCTTATTTGAATTTTAATAAATGAATTTGCATTTCATTGTTGAAATTCAGTGAGTTCAATATTTGAATATTTTATAAAAACAAAAATGAACTATTATTTATGTTCCTTACTTTGTGACACTAAAAACTGAGTCTTAAAGAGTTTGTTGTCACTACTATGATTTGTGCAAAGACTACATAATTTTTTTAGCACATGGCATCAAAATGAAACCTTCTACCTAGGTGTTATATTTTTAAGAAAAGGATTTGCTTTACAGATTTCCTGAAGGTAGTTTGTGAATTTCCAGGAACCAGTGGATGAGGATGCAGGGCATGGTGGTGTACACCTTAAGAAGCAACAATAAGGAGGCAGAGACTGGTGAATATCTGAGTTTAAGGCAAGTCTGGTCTACAAAGTAAGTTTCGGGACAGCTACACAAAGAAACCCTATCTTGAAAAACAAAAGTATAAAAACTATCAAGAGACTAAATGGTGTCAGAAGTGGGAAACCCCATGCCCCGAGGTTTCCAGAGGAAGTGAAGAACCTGCCTCAGCAGCCCGCCCTGTTGAGCTGCTGTGCAGCATCGTAGCACTTGCTTAAGCGTGAATGCACCGTCGGGCATTCTTAGGAGTTGGACTCAGCACTCCCAAGATGGCCTGCAGCACTTGAGAGTTCTAGGGGTTAGGATTTTGCCCTCCCACCACCTCCAGTCGCCACCATGTGATCCCAAAAAGAGTGGATGCACACTGCTATCGTCCTCAATATGATAATTTTATAAATATACAGATTAATAATTATGGTTGATAATTAAGACTGAGCTAGCAGTAAGAAATCCTAGTCATTGGCCAGCAGCATTTGTACCTAATATAAGTTTCTCTGTGTTATTTTGTATGCCCAGGTGGTGGGAGGAACTCGGGTGGCTGACAGAAAGATTTTTCATTACAGGACTATATTTTGAGAAATGGTACATTAAGAAACTAAGGTTTTGGGTATTAGTTCAGTAAGGAGTAAGTGTAAAATAGACACTTTAAAGAAGTGCATGTAGTATAGCAGTAAATTAAATAATGCATGAAGATACATCTCAGTAATTTATTAGAAAAATAAATATTATATACTGTAAAATATAATCTTATGTTATATAACATCATTTACATTATGGACTGCAATATGACAGTCATCCCATAAGATTTTCCTATGTAGTAAGTCATCATCTTCTTTATTTCTGCAAGTGATTAAAAGATAAAGAGAAAAAATCAATGACACATTTGAAAAAAAGATTTCTATCATTAAGTGACAATGCTACAGCAAATACCAGAAAATTTCAGTGGGTCCCTAAATTGTTTTTTAAGTTATAACCCAAAATATCTATCTTTAGACTAAGAAATATTTGGTCCAGCAAGATGGCTCAGAGTGTGAGGGTGGTCCCTTCAATAGTTAACATCCAGCATGAATTTCACTTCTGAATCTTGTTTGCAGAATATGCTGGAAGGAAAAGGCCAACTACAGCCTATTGTAATCTGGCCCCCTCAAAAATTCCAAGGCACTTATGCACCAGCCCCAGAAACACAATTCACAATTAAGTAATCAATAAATAAATGTAAAAAGTCCATGTACATCACAAAATAGTAATGAATTCACATCACTTAACTTTAAAGATTATATAATATAACCATGAAGAAATATACATATTTAAAAGGATAAAAAGAAACATTTGAAATAAAATGAATCTTTGTAATATTGGTATATGATTTCAAAACATATTTGAAATTTTTAAATTGATTCATATAATTTGAAAGCAAGAAATATATAGCAGTTGGGTAACACTGATGTTTTAACACGTTTATACAGTGAATAGTTTCTGTAGTGTGTCAGTGTATTTATGTTTGTAGTATGTTTATAATTTGAGTAATATATTCTGTGCATTGTTTTACTATAGTCACCTTACTGTGCAATTTTTAAGAGAATGTATTTCTTTTAACCATTATTTGTTACCAAGTAATGACTTATCACTCACCTGTACACTTCCGTGCTTCTAGGAATCAATATTATATTATTTGATTCTGTAAAATCAACTATATTATAGGTTTTACATGTGAGTGACAACATGTTGTACTTATCTTTTTGTTTCATTTAAACTTGTGACAGCAAATCCCACCCTTGTTACAGTAGAAAATCTCATAGTACAAAGATTTACTTCACTGGATTGGACAGAGATCTAACATTTCATTAGGGTTGGTTCAACCATGGAAGTTAACAGATTGTCTCTTGGAAAGTGGGATAAAATATACATATACATATATATATATATATATATATATATATATATATATATATATTTTTTTATTATTTTATTACTCATATTTACATATCCATCCCCCCATTTCGTTGCTCTCCTATCCTCCCATGTTCCCCACCCAACCCAACCTACCACCTCAACCCCCCCACTCTCCCTAATCCTCCCCAGGGATAGTGATGCCCTCTACAAAGGACCTTCAAAGTCTGTCATGTTGTTTGGGGGAGGGTCTAGACCCTCCTTGCTGTATCTGAGCTGCAATAGTAACCCTCCATAGGGAATGGGCTGGGAAGTTGGATAATTTTAAGTCAAGTTGCAGATATAGGAGTTAAGTCTTCAATGCCTCTGTGAAAAAGGGAATTCGGGGTACAGCAATATTTAACTATTAATAAATAACAAACAAAATGGTTTTCTATTTTATTTCCTCTCTCTCTCTCTCTCTCTCTCTCTCTCTCTCTCTCTCTCTCTTTCTCTGTGTGTGTGTGTGTGTGTGTGGTGTTAGTGTGTGTGTGTGTGTGTGTGTGTGTGTGTGTGTGTGTGTGTGTGTGTGGTTTATAGTATGCTTATATTCTGAGACACATATTCATAATTATGTACTAAAGAAATTTTGCAATAAGTATCAATGTAAAAACCAACCTACCAAGATACAGATATTTTGGAAATACATGGTGAATTTTATTTACTTGATGTTGAATCTTCTTTGATTCAAACATATTATTACTATGTGACTTATGTGGCTGTTTGAGGATGAAATTAATAAATGGCTGTTTATGTCAGAAAATAAATTGAAGTCCAAAAACAATTCCATTTAAGTCTATATTAGGATATCATTGAATTTAATGTGATTATTAACAGGCATACAGGTTAGAGGTAATGTACAAAGCACTGGAAAATTAAAGGTGGCCACATTACTGAAAACCTACAATGCCATAGCTGAAAACTCACAAAAGCTTTGGCTTCCTGAACAACTTTCAGTGAAGTCTGCCTATTGGAGAGTCCCCCCATTAATTATTGTACATAATCTTGGAGAAGGGAGGCCCATAAATCTTGCAAATATCAAAATTTGCTTGCTATCTGAGCCTTGTTTCATTTGCTTCCTGAGTTTTCACCAGCTTCTTCCAGCAGGGAATGCATAAATTTGGAGTATATAGCTACACAGTCAGTTGTTTAAAAATAAAATATTCTTATATATATAGAATTCCAGGCTACCGAAGGGAACAGCAAGTGATATTTTCTCAAATAAAGCAAAACACCAACAGAAGCAGAGGGAGGAGGATAGAAAAAAAATGATATTTTGGCATCATCTGATATGTGCTCTCACTAGAGAATGTTGAAAGGAAGAAATACCCTTTCATGTCTTATTTTAATCATTACCACAGGTCAAATGAGACCTTAATCTCCCACCCTCCTCCTTTGTGTATCCTCCCTCCCTAGAATGGTAAAACTTTAGCTAAGGAGCATTCTAACATTCTTTGTCTTTTCTTACCTACAAGCTAGGGAAATCTTCTATCACTAGATTGAAAAAGCACTGTTACCGCTCTAAATATGTTCCTACTGACATAAAGTAGCTGAGTCTTAGATACGTCCTCCCTTAGAGCCCGAGGTCATTATGTGAGAAGCTGCAGGGGAAAGGGTGGTGAGAAATGACAGGTGGTCATAGAAGTAGTGCAGCCTTGAGGAAAATTTTGTATTTTCGTATTTTTTCTCTAATCAGATAAGAGCTAGCTGGGGAGACTTTGCAGAACACTTCCTTATGCACTTGGAACCTACCTCCAGTTTCCCTGGTAACACTTCAAAGGGAAGTTCTTCCTTAGGATTTAAATTAACACATAAAAAGATGGTGCATTCTGGGTTTTGTTGAGGCACATTAAAGCCAAAGTTACTTCCTCCAGGTCAGAAAAAGAAGAGATTCTAAGTCCTGCGTCTGACCCTGGGTATAAAATGGATTTTTCCACCCACTGAAAATGGTTGATATTATTATATTCACCTTGAAGAGTGAATTCAGTTTGGCCTATCAATCACCTGGCTAGACCCTCCTCCCTCATTCACTCGGGGACATGTAAAAGAGAGGGGAGCACTAGTTAACTATCTAAGGAGATGCTGTACTTTTCCTTCTGTAAAGGCTTTCCCTTCCTGCAGATGCTTTCAGGAATTCTATGAAGCCTTTCTTAAGAACCCCTGCCAGGCAGACTTGCCAATTTGAAGATTCCTCCTCTTCATTAAGTGAAGGATATAAACTCCAGGTCTAGAACAATTTCAACCCATTCAACTAAAAAATTATTTTATAAGACAGTAAGACCATGTAAAGTATTTCAAAATCCCAGAAGTAAAAGAACTATGATAAAAGCAGGGAGTCTGAAGTATGATTTACCTTTACATACCAAAAGAAATAATAACTGTAAACCCATCTAAAGATGGGGGAACCAGACAAGTAATTCTTCACAGAACAAACACAAAGAGTCCCTTTGACAACACAGATTTATCCCGCTAACATTAGCATGAAATAGCTGCAGAAAGCCAAGCAGTAGTGGCATACACCTTTACTACCAGTACTCAAGAAACAGAGGAAGGTGGATCTCTGTGAATTCAAGTCCAGCCTGGTCTACAGAACAAGTTCCAGGACAGGCTCCAAAGCTACACAGAGAAACCCTGTCTCGAAACCCACCCCCCCACTGCCACACACCAAAAGAAAAAACTAGCAGCAGAATGCATTTTTTTGTCAAGTAGTGAGAGGAATGCTCTGAGCCAAGCTTACCTCACCTTGAGGTAAGTAAAAAAAAGACAAAAAAAGAGGAAAATCCTTACCACAAAATCATTCTGACCAAAAAATAATATGGAGTTTCTGAGTATCACAAATTGTTTTTGCCCACCAAATGTTAATATAGTAAGTAGTTGGATAGCACTAAAAGATATATATATATATATATATTGTTTGTTTGTTTTGTTTTTGTTTTTTGTTTTTCGAGAGAGGGTTTCTCTGTGGCTTTGGAGGCTGTCCTGGAACTAGCTCTTGTAGACCAGGCTGGTCTCGAACTCACATAGATCTGCCTGCCTCTGCCTCCGGAGTGCTGGGATTAAAGGCATGTGCCACCACCACCCGGCCTAGCACTAAAAGATATTATGACACATGAGATATCAAAATTATGGAATGGTTATTTCTGTCTTTAGAGAAGACAACTTCTTTTAATTTTTAGAAACACTGGAAAGAATGCTCATACAGAGAATAGGTCTTACCACAACAAGAACATAAGCCTGGATGTACTTTAAGTTTCCACCTTTAACCAGAAAGACATGAGGTAGACTAATACAATAAATCTTTCTGCCAAAAGCCACCTGAGCCCCACTGCCATGTGTGAGCTTTATGCCAGCCGCCTGCCCCAGTTAGGCCCAAATGAATACACAGAAACTTGTATTAGGTTCAAAGCTGCTTGGATAATGATTAGGATTCTCAACTGTTAGCTCAGTCTCAATTATCATACATCTATATATTTTATAAGACTTATCTTATTGGACGCCTTACTGGCATCCCTCCTTGCAGGTGGATCTCATTGTGCTGCTGGAGGAGCAAGGGGAAAAAGGGGGACCACTTTTTGTTTCTCTTTCTCTAAATATGAGTCTCCTTGCTTATGTCAATTCCTGCCTGGATCACCACTTCTCTACTACATTTCCCAGAATCCTCTTTGACTCCTAGTCCCATCTAACTTGCTGTCACATTGGCCAAACAGTATTTTATTTAACAATCAATAAGATAAACATACACAGTACATTACCCATCAGTAGACTGAACCATCTGCCAATCTGGCAGTCTAAGAAAGTATGATTCTCAACATAGAACTGAAGATTCAACCAGGAGCACAGGAAAAGTAAAGCAACAAAAGAAGATAATCCATCTCAAACAGCACCACAAGGTTTCCAAAAATCAGTTATTTTTTTAGATGTTTTTATTATTATTAGAAACAAGTTTCTTTTACATAACAATCCCAGTTCTTTGGCCCTCATTTCCCTTTTTCCCCTGCCCCTCCCACTCCCGATCCCAACCTCATTCTGCTGCCCAGGGAATTTGACTCCTCACATGGGGGATCTTCAATGTCTGTCATATCATTTGGAGCAGGGATTAGACCCTCCAACCATGTGTCTAGGGTGAGAGAGTATCCCTCTATGTGGAGAGAGCTCCCAAAGTCCACTGGTATACTAGGGATAAATACTACTGATCTACATCCAGAGGCCCCATAGATTTCCTAGACCTCCGAACTGACTTCCTCCATCAGGGGGTCTGGAACAGTCCTATGCTAGATTCCTAGCTTTCAGTCTGGGGTCCATGAGCAACCACTTGTTCAGGTCAGCTGTTCCTGTGGGTTTCTCCAGCCTGGTCTTGACCCCTTTGCTCATGACTCTTCCCTCTCTGCAACTGGATTCCAGAGTTCAGCTCAGTGTTTGGCTGTGGGTGTCTGCTTCTACTTCCGTCAGCTACTGGATGAAGTCTCTCCAAACTGACTACCTCCTTCGGGGGGTCTGGAAGATTCCTATGCTTGTTTCCCATATATCAGTCTGGATTACATGAGCAACTCTTTCAGGTCAGCTGTTTCTGTGGGTTTCTCCAGCCTGGTCTTGACCAGTTTGCTCGTGACTCCTCCCTCTCTGTAACTGGATTCCAGGGTTCAGCTCAGTGTTTTGCTGTGGATGTCTTTGTCTGCTTCCATCAGCTACTAGATGAAGGCACTAGGATGGCATGTAAAGTAGTCATCAATCTCATTGCTGGAGAAGAGCATTTAAGGTAGCTTCTCAACTATTGCTTAGATTGTTAGTTGGGGTCAACCTTGTAGATCTCTGGAGATTTCCCTAGTGCCAGAATTCTCTTTAAACCTACACTGGTTCCATCTGTGATGGTATCTCTTTTCTTGCTCTCCTCCAATCTTCCCCTGACTAGATCTTCCTGTTCCCTAATGTCCTCCTCTAACCTTCTCTTCTCCCATTCTCTTTATCGTAACTCCCTGCCTGCTCCTCCCATGTTTCCCATTAGCTCAGGAGATTTTGTCCCTTTCCACTTCTCTGGAGGACCATGTATATCTCACTTAGGCTCTTTCTTGATTCCTAGCTTCTCTGCTGTTTTGGATTGTAGGCTGGTAATCCTTTGCTCAATGTCTAAAATCCATGTATGAGTGAGTACATACCACTTTTGTCATTTGTGACTGGGTTACCTCATTCAGAATGGTTTCTTCCTGTTCCATCCATTTGCTGCAAATTTCAAGATTCTAATTGTCCCCACCAACCCCGGCTGTGTGGTACTCCTTTTTGTAATTGTACCACTTTTTCTTCATCCATTCTTAAGTTGAGGGGCATCTAGGTTGTTTCTAGGTTCTGGTTATTACAAATAATGCTGTTATGAACATGGTTGAACAGATGTTCTTGTTATATGAATGTGCTTCTTTTGGGTATATGCCTGAGAGGGGAATTGCTAGATCTTGTGGGAGATTGATTCCCATTTTCCACAGAAATTGCCATACTGATTTCCAAAGTGGCTGTATGAGTTGACACTTCCACCAGCAGTGGAGGAGTGTTCCCATTTCTCCCCATCCTGTCCAGCATAAACTGTCCTTGGTGTTTTTGACTTTAGCCATTCTGACATGAGTAAGATGGTATCTCAGAGTTGTTTTGATTTGTATTTCCCTCATGGCTAAGGATGTTGTGTACTTTCTTATGTGTCTTTCAGGCATTTTAGATTCCTCTATTGAGAATTGTCTATTTTAGCTCTGTACCCCACTTTTTAATTGGATTAGTTGGTGTTTTGGAGACTAGCTTTCTGAGTTCCTTGTATATTTTAGAAATCAGCCCTCTGTCAGATGTGGAGTTGTTGAATATCTTTTTCCATTCTGTTTGCTGCCATTTTGTCTTGTTGACTGTTCTAAAATACAGAGTGAATACAGACAAAATATCACACTGTGAAAGAATTCATTTGAGGTCATTTCTTTTCAGTATTGCTTGTACATAATGTCTCATAAGTTTATTCACGCAGTATATATATTTTCTTTAGCCTTTTTAAAATTTATTTTTTGGAATTTATGTATAATCTTAACAGTTTTGATGGAAATGATAACAGGGAATTCATACATAACTTACCTCTATTATTGCCATATAATTTAGACCTGATAAGAAATAGGACATTTGTTAAAATCAGGAATACAGTATTAATATATTATTATTAACTAAAGTCTTTGTGTTATTCAAACTTATTTGGTTTTTTCATATATTCCATTGGATTATTAATTATATTTCATCTTCTTACCTCTTTGGGCTTCTTTACACTGTCATTTTTTCTTTTTGATAAATTTGAATTTTATGAAATAAAATTTTGATATTTTGTAAGCTGTCATTTTACAATATGGCACTTTCCTCATAATTACGTACTGTGTATATATTGAAGGATGAAGATTGCCAAAGTGCCAGTCTTACATATCCAGGGCAAATGGATGGTCACTTTTATTATTTACATTGATCACCTGGATAAGATCAGCTTCTCATTGCACTATGAAATCATTCTTTCCTTTCCTTTGTGCAGTTTATTTTTCAAACCTAAGTCAAGTTTTTCATTGCACAATAGAAAAACTAACCAAAGTATAACCAAATTGTTATATCTGATTGAGACTGGAAGAATTTGCACAAAATTCCCTGAGAGATTTTTAAATTTTACTTCATTTATTTATCAAATTTTTAAGTCTTTATAAATTCCAGGGTATTTATTAAATAATTTGTATGACAAAGCAGTATTTCTTTGTACAATTGTTAAAGTTCATACTGCTTTGGCTATTAGGAGCATTTCAGGTGCTTCCTGCAGAGTTTTGACATTTCAGCAATCATACTTGGGTTTGTTTTTATTTTTTTATCATTGTTTCTGGCAGAAGAAAATACATGCCATTTGGAGAATCAGTAAATTACTTGCATGACTTCTCATTCTTGTTATTGGAAAATATTCTTAGAAAGCAATACCTAGATATTGATTCTGCCCATTTACATGGAACATTATTTTTCTAGGTTTTAGGACCAACCTGTAAAATATAAATATGCCTGTAATCTACGTGTGCACATACCTATATATTTCTATGTGTAAAATGTGTTATTCTTACTGTGCAGTCATAATTTTATCAATTTCTACCAAGTCCCACAATGATAACATGAGAAGTTCTAATTCTACCCTAGAGATATATTATTATCCATTCTCACTGTCCAATTTTTATCAAGCTAGTATAGATAATTAGTCATGCCAAGTATTTGAAGCATAAGTTTATGGTAAGTAACTTTCCCCTCAAGAATATGATATTTAGAACAATTCCTTTTGCCTTTTGTTTTATGACATGTATTTATTTCCCTCAGTGAAATGGCATTGACTCTTTTTAACACAATTAAGACACATTCCCTGTTCCAGTCTGTAGTTATAGGAGTTACTGGGTATTTTGTTTTTATTTGATTTTGTTTCATGTTAATTTTGAATCAGGGTTTGTGCATTCACACTTTGCTATTTATACTTTTTTCTACAGACATATTGTCATGTTTCACTTATACACTCAAATACAGAATACTTATACTATCTTATAAAAGAGAAATTTATGATTAATCTGCCTACCTTTCCTTCTTTATAAGTGTTGCTTCAATTGTCTAGTAGCTAGAATTCACTGTGTAATGCTGAGTATAATTGCGACTAGACATTGCTTTCCTCTACTTAATTTTCAAAGGCACTTTACTGTGATGTGATTTGCAGAGTTGGAAATTTACTTTTTAATAGATTAAGCTAATTTATTTATGTATCACATTTTTATGCAAGGCCCAACACATGTTAAAGAGATTGAATTTAAATTCATTTATTTTCCAAAATAAGTCTCTTAAACATGACAGGCCATTATTATTTACCACATCTTATTCAGAGATTGGGTTAATTTTGTTGTTGTTCATCTATTTAAAGCTAGGTGATATTCATGGAAAGATAGGCTACTATTTTAATGAAATGAATTGAACCATATGTTTATGAAACTTGAGAAAATAAATGAGAGGAATATTGACTTACTGTCAACATTAGGATTGATTTTTTTGTCTTATATGTTCTTAGACATACAAAGTGAAACTGAAAGGGTAGAATCTTTACCTTGGTGAGTAAATAAGTGTGTGGAATATGAAGTTGCATGTTAAAGGTGATAAGGGCAAAGGAGAGTGGAAGTAGTGTCTAGAGAAGAATAACTATCAAATAACTGTCTATAGAAGACTGACAATAGCCTAAAGTTCCACATATCTGTACTGAAGATGAGTTATTTCAGTTAAAAAGCTAGGAGGCACAACTTCAGAAATCACAATAGGGAGAAATAGAATAATAAGTCCATCCATATGTCACTTATCAGAACTATGTAACTGAACCAACACTATTTACAAATATTTGAAGAATTATTTAAGAAAAAATACTTTAAGAAAGATTGTGGAAACATTAATTTTGCCACAATGTCACTTTGTCTCTGGCATTCCTTTCTAGGAATCTACAGCAAATGAAAAACAAAACATATCCTACTCACAGCCATAATATGATACAGTACCTCAACATGAAATCACCAAAGTGTTGTTATTATAATCTACTGGTGGCTCCCTGGACATGTTTCATTTGCAGGGTCTGACTATTATGTTTCCTGACTTAGAGCTCCAAGATAAGGCCTTGTCTCCAAAGCGTGTTTGAAATTAACTATCACCAAATGTTTTACCTTACAGTTGCTTGAATTTAACACAAACTTTCTCAGAAAAAGTACTTGATAAAAACCTTCATTATCTTTAGAGGAATTGCAACTATTTGTGGCAAATTTATACATATCTAGAATCCTGAAGGTATGTTAATGTTTGCAAATTTGATCCAAAAAAACAAAATGGAACACCATTTTTGGTACTATTTCCTGACTTTCAGGTCATAAACTGGTAATGATAAAATAAATCCAAAATAAAATTTAATATCAGCTCATCAGAATTATTAAACAGTATTAATAATATAAGACATATTAAGGGGTATTGAATTTGAAAACTATTAATGATATGATCTATCACACAGGAGATGATTTACAAAGAGGAGAAGATGTGCCAATTAAAGGTACCCTCCATCAATAAGACACAGGAGAGTTTAAGAGAGGTAAAAAAAAAAAAAACAAGACAAAACTTCAAAGAAATTCTTCAAAGAATTTCCTTATGCTAGTAAGAAAAACAAAAGAAACAAACAAACCAAAAAAAAGCCTCAAGAGCTACAGAAAATAACCAGATTCTTTAGATTTCTTAAGTATGGGTAAGCAGTGAGGATTCCTATGAGACACTCTCAGACTGACTAAGTTCAGACCAACTGTACATTACATAAAGAAGGATGGGTGAGGGTATATTCAAATAGTAGGAAAATATCAATACTGAAGAATTCCATAGTCCAAGAACACACTTGGATACATTAAGAAAAAAATGATGATATTTAAAGATAAGCAAAAATCTATCAAAAGTTATCATTAGAAGCAAGTAGAAGAACCGTAAAGTGGCTTAGAAGGTACAGACTTATGCTCTTAAACCTGGTGACCTAATTTTTATTCTTAGGACCCCATAGTAAGGAGACAAAGTCAACCACCAATCTCTGCATGTGTGCTATGCTATGTGATTCTCTCTTTCTCTCTCTCTCTCTCTCTCTCTCTCTCTCTCTCTCTCTCTCTCATGCACTCCTGTTTCTCTCTCATACACACATGCAAACAAACACACATACACAAATAAATATGTTATAAAAATCTACAAAAAGGACAGTCCAATACTTATAAGAAATAACAAAATATGATTCATAATTTGCAGGCATATAAGATGAAACTCATGAGAAAATAATTACCAGTAATACCAACTTTAGAAGTAAGTATGGGTTTAAGTTTATTTGTAACTTTCATATAATCAATATTTACAACTGTGATTCTGTGGACTTCTAATGTACAAATATAACATTCATATAACCATAATGACAAAAGGGAGAGAAGGAAAGAGTTTCATCAACTGTAAAAAATATACACATAGTATAGACATTAAATTGGTAATATTGTTAGTTAAACATTTTTTTCATAATCATCAGCTTTCAGAACCACTTAAATAAAAATAATTTAATCACAAGAAGGCCATTAATGTAAAATCAAGTAAATTACTATATTGTTATGTATCTCTTTACAAAAAAATTGGATGAAGGAAATAGAGGAAGAGGGAAACACAATATAAGTTATATAAATGAAGATTGTAATAAAAAGTCAGATTGTGACAAAATGAATTTTAAAAAACACAGACAAATTTGCACCCCTAGATATGGAGCTATTCAGAAGCGTTAGCCACATTTAAAAAAATGATATGTTTTCACTAAAAGTGAATCCTGACAAGTTGACAAAAATCCACTGAAAAGCCATACTTCTGAGGATATTTGAGCAGCACAGGTTGCCATTGATGGGAGAAAATGGGACAAAAATTTGTGTTGGAAAATGGTACTATGAACAGTTATGTAAGTGAGGGTGAATATGGTCAAAACACCATTAGAATCTCTTAAGGATTTATGCCTGGGTCTTTGAATTGTTTCCTTTCTGTTTTTATGTTAATGTTTTGCTGTTTTTAGTTTTTTTTGTGCTGTTTTTACTATAGCTCTGCAATACAGTTTAAAATCAGGGATCATGATGCCTTTAGAAGCTCTTCTATTGTATAGGGCAGTTTTAGCTATCTTGTTTTTTTTTTATTTTTTATTCAGTATGAAGTTAAGTATTGTTCTTTGAAGGTTAGATTGCTTTTTGTAATATGGACATTTTTAATGTGTTAATCATATGAATCCTAGCAATGGGGCTAAGAAGCCTGAACCAGCTATCTTCTGTAGCTAAGCCAGGCTTCCAGTAGTGGGACTGGGACATCAAACCTGCCACAAAACCCTTTAGTTCCGATTTCTCCTGCCTGAAAGATATACAGGGGTAAAGAACTTGTGTACATGGACAAGTAATGGCTGGTTCAACTTGAGACTCATGCTATGAGAGGGAGCCCATGCCTGACACTGCTTGGAACTCTAGAAACAAGACACTTAGAATAGAATAAAGCACTACTGGCTAAAAAGAAAAAAAAAGTCAATGAAATGATTATGATATTGTGCTATAGCAATAGACCAGAGATTAGAATAATTGTCATCAGACTAGCCTCATTGTGCTACTGAGAGGATGACAGGCACAGACCCAGAGCCAAACATTAGGTCTAGCTCAGGGAATCCTGTGAAAGACAGAGGGAGGAAGGATTGTAGGAACCAGAGTGTTTAGGGACACCACAAGAAGGCAGGCCATAGTTTCAACTAATTAAGGCTCATAGGGGCTCAGACTAAATTGATAATCAGGGAGTCTGTATAGGGCTGTCCTCGATCCACTGCATATTTGTTATGGTTGTGTAGCTTGGTGACCTTGTGGGAATCCTAACTCTGGGAGCAGAGACTGTCTCTGACTCTTTTGTGTGTTTTGGAACTCTTTTCCTCTTATTGATTCCTCCTACTGTTCATTCAGCCTTGACATTAGGGCAAGTACCTAGACTTATTGTAATTAGTTATGGTGTATTTGGTTGATATCCCTGGAATGACTGCACTTTTCTGAAGGGAAATGGAGAACAGGTGGACCTAGGGAAAGTGGTGGGGGAGAGTGACTAGGTGAGAGTAGGAGGGGGAATACAGTCGGGTTGTAATATATGATAGAAGACTAAATAAAAATAAATAAATGAACAAATACATGAATAAAAGAAACTCTCAGAGAGCTAATAAAAGAAAAATAATATTACATTGTCTTATTTACTTTTTATTGCTGTGATAAAGATGATGACCAAAAGACACTTACAAAAGCAAGAATTTCTTTGGGGCTGATTATTGTTCTAGAAGGATAAGAGTCCATAGCTATCATGAAGGGAAGTGTGGCAGCATGCCAGCATTGCAAAGGGGGCTAGAAGCTGAGAGATGAGTGCTCACATTGCAAATTACAAACGGGAAGAAGAGATCATACTAGACATGGCACAAGTCTTTTGAAACTTGAATGCATACACCCAGATACTTACTTCTTCATTCAAGGCCATGCTTTCTAATTCTCCCCAGACAGCTCCATTACGTAAGGAACAACTGTGTTCAAATATTTGAGCCTATGGGAGACATTCACACTTAAAGCAGCACATAGTGATGCACATTAGCCTCTAAGATAGGGACAGGTTAAAGTACAGGATAGAAAAAATATGAATGAAACAGTAACCAAAAAGTGGTTAAATGGCTTTATACATGTTAATATCATTCAACAAACTATGAGAGAAGAAAACTGCTATAAGACATATTGTTGCGGCAACAGTTGCAGGTCTGCAGTCTTTCCAAAACTGAACCCAATGTATGTCAAGCAAAACACTAACATGAATGGAAAGAAAACTCAGCTATCATGGCTGGAGATTTGAATATCACAAATTCAGAGATGAGATGTGGCTCAGAAGGCCATAAAAGATGTAGAATCCTTGGAGGATATAAGCATTACAAAGCCAATGTAACAATGTATTTGTAGAATAAAAACAATTGAAAAAAAATGAACAGTGTTGTCTCATAATCTTCCATGTGGAATTCTGTTCTGGTTTGGTTTATGCTACTATGATAAACAATATGAAGAAAATCAACTTGGGGAGACAGGGTTTATTTGGCTTACAGCTTGCAAAGGGTCAACAAGAGAATTTGTGGTAGGAATTCAAAGCAGGAGTAGACACAAAGACTATGGGCTAAATACTGCTTAGTGGCTTGATCATGCAATTTGCTCAGCTACCTTTGTTATAAAGCTCGGGACCACTTGCCTAGGGATGCCCTGGCCAAAAGTGAGAAGGGCTCTCCCTTATCAATTAGCAATTAAGAAAATACCTCTCAGAGGTGCCCACATGTCAGTCTGATCTGGGTAATACTTCAGTTCACATTCCCTTTTCCCAAGTGGTTCTATGCTTGTGTCAAGTAGACATCTGCTACTACTTATGATGTTGATGAAATTCAATAGCCAGTTATGAGGAAATGATTCAACAAACCAGGAAAAGACTGAAATTTTCTCAACCTTATAACAAAAGTCTATGAAAAAATCCATCAAATTATACTATTTAATAGCAAAATACTGATTATTTCAAGCTAATGTGAGGGACAAAATGTGTAAGTTTATTTTTACCTTTGCTTTTGCTTTTAGTATTTGAGAATTTCATACACACCTATAATGTGTTATGATAAAAATCACTTCCATTCTTTCCTTCCAATTCTACCTATAACCTCTGACCATTTTTTCCTTTCAAGTTCATGAGTCCTTGAACACATAAATGTTGCAAAACCTGAAATGATATACTACCTGAACACATACAGTGGGAACAATTATCACAGACTGTGATTTCAAAATCCATAAAGTAAAGCAAGTCATCTCTCTTTAGAAGTTGACTGTATCAGCTATTTTCTTTCATAAAATAAGAAGCTGAGTGATGATGAATTCTGTATTTATAAGAAAATGCTGTTATGATTTCAACTTCTACTCCAACTTCTATAATACCCAGATTTTAGTGAGTTTCCATATTCATTTGAGTATCTATGGTTTTCATAGAAAAATTCTTTTCTTCAGACAATTATATAAATATTTTAACATAGCATCATTAATACCTTCATTAAGTCTAATATGACCCATATAAAATGTGCATAAAATGACTATATTATATTACATGCATATTATACACAAATATAATTACAAAATATAATTAGCATAAAAACTCTAACATGTTAATGCAGGATAAAGACTTCTGACTTAAAAAAAAAGTGTGTGATTTCTTTCCCACATTACTTGATCACCTGCCCCATAGATCCGTACTAAATTTTCATCTGCTATGGCTATTTAATTTAAAAACCCATATCTAAAGATTAAAAGATGGTATCAACATATGGGAGAGACTGCACAGTTTTTCTCTTTCTTTATCTGATTACAACACTCAAAACCAACATGAAAATTTCTACCCCACATTCTTGCAAATTTCACAATTCAATTTCCCTTTACAGCTGGCTAAAATACTATTGTGCTAATACACCATTTTTTAAAAAACATTCTTCACTCAATTAATATGTAAGTTGTTTCAATGTCCTTACTACTAAGAAAACAAGCAGCAATGAACATGGAGGAGCATGTGTCTCTCCTAGGAAAGAGTCTCCTTTGGGTAGATACCCAAGAGAGGTACATTTGTGTCATGTGGTAGTTGTATATTTTAAGTTTTTGGTGAATCATCATACTTACTTTCATAATGGCTGTGTTAATTTTGACTTCTACATACAGTGAATAAAAAGTTCTCTTTCTCCATTGTCTCCAACATTTGTTATCAAATTCTTTGATCACAGTCATTCTAACAGTGATGAGCTAGAAATTGAAATTAGTTTTAATTTGCATATGCCTCATGAGTAGAAATGTTGTACTGTTAAAGAATAGTTATTGACCATAAGATTCTTCTTTTCAAAACTGTTAACTTCGTGGTCCATTTGCTTATTGGCAGTTATGTTTGATTGTTTAACATTAATTGTGTTGATTGTTTAACATTAATTTTTTATTCTGGATAATAGCACTTGTGTGAAGTTTTCTACCATTATGTGGAATTAGCTGATAATTTCTTCTGCTGTACAGAAGTTCATAATTTTTTATAGTTCCACCTTGTGTTTCATGGCTCTGGTTCATTGTGCTACTGAAGTTCTGTTTAGAAAATTCTTGCTTAGCCCAGTATCTTTGATAGCCTTTCCCTTTCTCTTTAGCATTTTACACATTTCAGCTTTTAAATTAAGGAATTATACATGAATAATCCCCAAATGCATTTTTCACACTGAACTGTTCACAGGAAGTGATTGTAAAACAATTTGCGTGTGTGTGTGTGTGTGTGTGTGTGTGTGTGTGTGTGTGTGTGTACGTAAGAAGAGGTTTTATAACATGAAATATTAATCTTTTCCTCATATTTGAAAAATATATCAAATCATTCTATATAGTGATACTTAATATATACATTGTATTGCTCTACATAATAAAAGTATGCTTTTAATAATAGTAATAACCTATCAGTGTTTGTAATGATATTTTGTTTATACTCTAACAAATAAAGCCTGAAAATCAGAGTGGATCTATCCACTATCTAACCATACAGGTCTGAAATCTGTACAAACAGACAGGATATGACTGGGCAGAGAGAGGAAGTAATAAGACAGGATGAGACAGTAACTTAGTCCTTTTTGTTGAGGAGTTAACAAGGTATGAGTTGTCTTTATCTCAGCATTTCTCCTTATATCTGACTCTGGGCTTTTATTATTAAGACCTATTAGAACTCATGCTACAAGAGTTCTTCAAAAAAGTTTTTGAAAGTGTAGACTTTTAAAAACTTATCTGACATAGCAATAAATGACAGCAAATATGAAATGAATAAGCCATTTCATTTGGCATTAAATTTGATCTTGTAATCTTTAAGATTTCCTTAAAATAAGTAAAACAAAGAAACACCAAGAAATCAGGATTTCTGGTTAAGTCTTGGTGTAGATTTTATTCAGCTGTAGGATATCTCAGACTATGTCCTTAATGTTTTTGAACATTGGAAAGAAGCCCTCACACTGACACTAGCATTCTATAAAATCAATTGATTACAAATGTTAAACATATTTAAAAGATTTCTTCCCCCAGAAATATAGACTCATTTTACTATATTTCTGAGTATTATTTTTAGATGAATTATTAAACATTACTGAAAAATTAACATCCACTCTTTATCAATGTACTTTTTATATCCTTAACCCACATTTAGCTCCCAAATAATAACATTGATAATGTTGAACTTCCATCTTGCAGGATGCAATACTCTATACTAACAGGATTGACCAAATTTTCTCTTTCAAAAGTTTACTCTTCGTGGTGTACTCTGCCTTAAAGATACAGGCTAAAATTATGAATATTTCAATATTATAATGTAAAGTCACAATATTTTATGTCTATATAATGATGAAAATAGAAAAATAAAAAGATATCATACACAAGAACATAACATAAATACAATCTCTAAGAGAAATACCCATCTTTAATTCTGTTATTGTTCATAAGATTGAAGTAGTTAATTCAAACCACCTTTTCTCAATACCATTCCACACTCCCCTATACATCAGCAAACATGTTGGTTACATATGACTCATTCATGGTATCTAATGCTCAAACCTTTATTTACAGGGTATTTTAGACCTCATTACTTCTGCCTCATCTGAATTATATATTTCTGTGGACTAAACAATAGGTCATGGTGCAATTGAAGATGCTTTAAGGTGTCTCCTGAACTCTACATAGTCTCTCCATTAACTCCATTGCCCAATTACATCCTAATTACCCTATTATTAATCAGGCGTACTGCACTTAACACAGTATATTTCTCCTTCAATTGCTGATTTATAGTAGCAGGGACTCCAAAGAGGCTGGGTGGCTGAGTTAATTTCTAATCCAGTCAAATCATTGTATTTCCTATTGGATTATATTGGTTCCTTTCAAAGTATTATTTAGATTTGAATTAGATCATTGTCAAGAGAAAGAAATATTTTGCTGATGATTCAATATCAGTTTTCATAAGTGATATCATTCTTATTTCCACATTTTGATATTTGGACCTTAGTTGGTTTTCAGTCATTGAGTAATACCCGAGTTGATGAGCTTAATTGTTATAGCACTAGATTCAGTTTGTATTATTATTTTGAAAATTGTGCTTACATTTGTAAGTGGTATGTTCTTTTGTTTCCTGTGGTGCCTTTGATTTATATATATATATATATATATATATATATAATATATATATATAATTATATATATATTATATATTCCTGGACATATTATATGAGCAATGTTCATTGTTCCCTATTCTATTTTGGAAGACTGTGTAAATACATGGTATTATTATGCTTTTCTATGTTTGTGCCATTTACCAACGATGTCACCAAGGACTCAGCTTTCTGTGTGTAAGTAGGTAATTTTATTTCAAATTTCTAATGTATTGCAATAAAGAGATCATAACTGACCATTTGATTAACCTCTTATTTTTGATGCAGTAATTGTATACTCTGTGATTTTATCATCTACTTAAATTTTTGAGATTTTTGATATAAATAATCCTTGTCTTGTTTTTAATATTCAATGATTCATTACTTTTATAATTTATTTTCACCTGCTATATTTACAAGCTACTGCTCTTTCACGATTTTTCAATGTCACTATAAAGAAATTTTGGTATCCAGTTATTTGAATGAGAAATGTCCCCCATAGCATCATGTATTAAATACTTGGTTTCCTGACTGGGGTGCTGTTTGTGATGGTTTGGTAACCTTAATTTGGTGCATCCTTGCTGAAAATTGCAACCACTATTGATGAGTTCTGAGGGTATGTATAACTAGACAATATTTCCTATTTCCAGTGCTCCCTGTATTTGAAGTAAAAATGTGGTTGGTCAACTATCTCCTTGAGTCACCATGATTTATCTTCTTTACAGTAATGAACTCGATCAACCATTAAAATTTAAACAAAATTAAACTTTGAATTCCTAAACTTGCTTTAAACATGGTGTTTATAACAGAAACAGGAAAATATCTCACACAGTGACTAATTAGAAATATTTTTACATGCAAGACTTACTACTATAATTTTCCCTTTGGATGGTGTTTTAACGACATAAATAAGTATTACATTTTGCAACGTAATTTTCATTCACACCTCAAAATTTCCTAATTTCTCCTTTATTCATTTGTTATATGAAAGTTTTGTGTGTGTGAAGTGTGTGTGTGTGTGTGTGTGTGTGTGTGTGTGTGTGTGTGTGTGTGCATGTATTCAAAAGAAATTTTCACAAGCTATTAATAGTTGTTCATAACTTTTCCAATGTACTGGTCTTCTTTACTTATTCTTTATCCTGGTTGCTAATATTCATTCTATTATGGCCATAGAATATTTTTTGTATTATTTTAGATGTTTTAAAATGTTGAATAATGCTTTTTGTGATACACTTTTGTTCACTTTTGAAAACCATCCAGATAGATTTGAAAATTATTTGTGCATAGCAGTATTGTTGATAAAACCCAGAACCTGGAAGCAAACTAGATGCCCCTCAACCAAAGAATGGATGGAGAAAATTTGGTACATTCACACAATGGAGTATTACTCAGCAGAAAAAAAAAAAACAAAAACCAAAAAACAAAAAACAACAACAACAACAAAAAAAAAACCCAGCGAAATCTTTGAATACGCAGTCAAATGGATGGAACTGGAAGAAAACATCCTGAGAGGGGTAACACAATACCAGAAAGACAAGCAGGGTATGTACTCAGTCATATATGTATACTAGACATAGAGCAAAGTACTACCAGCCTACAATCCACACTGCCAAAGAAAATAGAAAACAAGAAGGACCCCAAAAGAAGAACACATGGTGCCCTGAAGAAGGGGAGGGAGACAAGAACACCAGAGCAAATTGGGAGCACTCAGGGAAAGAGGAGGGAGGTTGGAAGGGGAGAGGGGAAGAAGAGGAAGGATGAGGAGAACAGGAGGACTGAGATAATGGAGGGCAAGAAAGGAGATGTCTTGATAGAGGGAGTCAGTATATGTTTGGAGACAGGTCTGGCATGGGGGGAAAGTTAGGGGATCCACAGGGATGACCCCAACTTAGAATGTAGGCAGTGGTGGAGAGACTGCCTTTGATGCCCTTCTCCTTTAATGGGATTGATGACTACCTTATTTTCCATCCCTAGAGCTTTTCATCCAGTAGCTGATCAAAGCAGAAACAGGCACCCACACCTAAAAACTGAGCTATATATCTGGAATCCAGTTGCAGTGAGGGAGGATGGCTGAGGAAAGGAGCCAAGACTTTGCTGGGGATATCCTCAGAAACAGTTGACCTGACCTAGTGAGAGCATGGAGACCCTATTCATAAAGCTGGGGAACCAGCATTGGACCAAACCAAGCCCTCTGAATGTAAGTGCCAGTTAGGAGGCAAGGGCAGTCTATGGGACCTCTAACAGTGGATCCAGTGTTTATCCCTAGAGCACAAATGGACTTTGGGAGCCCATTCCCTAAGAAGGGATACTATGGCAGCCCAGATACAAGAAAGAGGACCTAGGCCCTCTCCCAAATGATGTGATGGACATTGATGGTCCCCTGTGGATGGCCTCACTATCCTTGGGGAGTGGGTGTGGGGTGGCTTGAGGCGGTAGGTGGGGAGCATGGGAGGATGGGAGGGCAAGGAAAATGGAGGATTGATATGTAAATAAGAGTTCTTCTAAAATAAAAAAAATTCAAAAGACATTCTATGAAAAAAGAAATATGTTGATTAATTTTGCCAACATTCTGTAATTCTAAGTTTCTATTTTCAGGAATCATAACTACACATTTATGTTATTTTTAAAGAGTCTTTAAACACTTAACAATCCACAATTTTAATTTATCTTTGACCTAAATAAAATGGGTTTCCGGAAAAAATGTGTGTAACATCATTTGCAAAATGTAGTCTGACAATTACTTCTTTTTATTTGAATATCTATTCTGTTCATATAGAATACTATTATTATTGGGTTTGTATGCCAACTTTTGTTTGTTGAAATATTCCTTGTAGACTTTTCTGTCTCTTTCTCTTGCATTTTATTAAACTAAATTAATATTTTAATGTTGTATTTTGATTGTTTAAATTATTTCTAAGTTTTTGTATTTTTATGTTAATTCTCTGTTTACTATATGTGTTTTAACTTATGAGACACTATATTGTATTAATTCATGCTATGTAAAGAAAAAAATATATCATAATTGCATTCATTATGGCCATGTTTGTGTTCTGTTTGCAAAACATTATGTTTTTACATAGGATAAGGAACAGTATAATGACACATTCTTCCAATTATTATTTTATGGAACTTTATATCATTTAAGGAAATAGGAAAACAAGGAAAAAAGAATAAGGTAGTTTGTTACATTTATATTATACATTTTGTCTTTGTTTCTTTCATGATTTCTGTGTATTAGAGTTAATGTCTGGTGTAATTCCATTAACTCCATATAGATTTTGCCTGCTCTATTCCATTCAGCTATTATTGGTAAATATATTATATTTGTACATATTATAGATTCAACAATGCACTGTGCATAAATGGAGTGATATGCTTTTGACTACTTTTATAATTACAAAATTAACTTTACTGATCCTTTTGTTGTTTGCATGTGAATTAAATTAAATGATAATTTTCATTGAGCCAAAGATTTCCTGCAGTATTTCTTTTTAAATAATTCTTCTAGCATAAAATATATTTCTAATATGCAGGACCTTGAGTTAGGGAGACAATGAGTTTGTTGTAGCCAGACTATAATACATAACAAGACCCTCTTAAAATCCAAAGTTTATCATGGACTATTACTCCTAGTATTTTTAATCAAGGAATATATTTATTTTTTATTTATTTTATTTTGTAAATATGTTTTTTTTATTTTAGAAGTACTCTCATTTACATATCAATTCCCCATTCCCTTGCCCTCCCATCCTCCCATGCTCCCCACATATCCCCCAATGCTCCCCCCAGTAACCAGGGATACTGTGGCCACCCACAGGGGAGGAGGGATGAGCAAAGGAACCAAGTAGGTGCTGGAAAAACCTGCAGAAACTGTTTACCTGAGCTAATGAGAGCACAGATACCCTAGTCATAAAGCTGGGGAACCAGCATTGTACCAAACCAAGCCCTCTGAATATGGGTGTCAGGAGGCAAGGGCAGTCTATGGGACCTCTAACAGTGGAGCCTGTGTTTATCCCTAGAGCACAAATGGACTTTGCAAATATATTTTTAATTGTTATATTTATTTATGTTTGTTTATGGGAGTGTGAAAGTATATTCAGGTCAGAGAACAACTTATAGGAGTTATTTCTCTCCTAAAATTTGCATTTAAGGGATTAATCTCAGCTATCCACCTGGACTCTACTTTCTTTTTTAAAAGATAGTTTTGTTTGATACAGAATTCTTATTTAATAATTTGAGTGTTTACTATTTGTTGATAGCTTTTGCTTTCTGTAGTTTCAGAGGAAAAACACGGGTGAGTGTTTTTTTATTCTAAGTTTTAAAAATTATCTCTGTTATATTTCAGTAAAGTTGGGCACTATACAATTATGATCTCTTTCTCTCTCTCTCTCTCTCTCTCTCTCTCTCTCTCTCTCTCTCTCTCATACACACACACACACACACACACACACACACACACACACTACTTTGATGCTGGCAAATATAACACCTTATATCTCTTATGGATATTTTCCCCATTGCTTTTATTTTTTTTTATTTTCAATTCAAGGAATATATTTTCTTCTGTTGTTTTTTTCATAATTTTGGAGTATTTGGAAAAAAAACGTTGAAATTCCTATCTTGTGGAACCTCTCAATTTTTCCCACATTATTGTTTTTATTACTAAGCAAAATTATATTTATTTGGTCACAAATTGAACTATTTACATAAACATATTGTTCTTCCTTATGAATTCCATAATATTGATTCCCAGTGGGTGCTTCCTAGTGTGATGTAGTTTTTTGACTTATTTTTCTTCTCACTGAATCTCCACAAAACAAAATTTGGAGCAGCGCTATACTGAAAGTAGACTATCCATTTTTGGATTACAAGTATGCTTGAAAACACTCAATTTCTTTAGGAGTTGCCTAGAAATTATTCTCTTCAATGTGTAATAAAGATGCAAAACCATAGATAGCCCCATAGATAGCCCAGACCTCCAAAATGACACCCTCATTCAGGCAGACTGGATTAGTCCTATGCTGTCCTGTTACTTGAAGGAATATCACTGTCTTGCAGCTGAAAGAAGAATAATTTTCATGCTGACCTCCAGCAAGCTGGAAGGCAGAATTCCTATTTATAGTCTGGTGGTGGTGGTTCATAATGAAAATGACTCTTATTTTTAATATGACAAACTATCAAAATTCTTAGCAAATTGGGAAAATGTGCTTGAACATTGTCTCTTCCATTGTTTTGTGTTTTGAAGTTCATATCTAAATGTCTTAAATGTTTGAGTTTAAGAATTAGATTTAACATGTTTTATTTAAATTAGAAACAAGCTTGTTTTGCATGTCAATACCAGTTCCCTCTCCCTCCTCTCCTCCCCTGCCCCCCTACCGACCTTCATCTCCTTTCTGCCCCCAAGAGAGGGTGAGGCCTTCCATGAGGGAATCTTCACAGTCTGTCATATCATTTGGAGCAGGGCCTAGGACCTGCCCCATGTGTCTAGTCTGAAAGAGTATCCCTCTATGAGGAGAGGGCTCCCAAAGTCCATTTATGTACTAGGGATAAATACTGACCCACTATCAGAGGCCCCATAGATAGCCCAGACCTCCAAAATGACACCCTCATTCAGGCAGACTGGATTAATCCTATGCTGGTTTCCTAGCTATCAGTCTGAGATCCATGAGCTCCTGCTTGTTCAGGTCAGCTGTTTTTGTGGGTCTCTCCAGCCTTGTCTTGACCTCATTGCTTATTACACCATCCTCTATGCAACTAGATTCCAGGACTTAAGCTCATTGTTTAGCTGTGTGTGTCTGCTTCTGCTTCTGCTTCCATTAGGTGCTGGATAAAGGCTCTAGGATGGCGTATAAGATATTCATCAATCTCATTATTGGAGAAGGTCACTTAAGGTAGCCTCTCCACTATTGCTTAGATTGTTATTTGGGTTCATCCTTCATTTAACTACATTTTGATTTAAAAATAATTATTTAATATTCTTATGTGTGTATATGTGTGTGTGGCATATGTATGTGCACTAAACGAATTAAGGGAATGTGAGGATGTCAAAGGAAGTCTCAGAGAACTAGAACTGTAGTTAAAGATGGTTGTGAACCTCCATGTAGGTATTGAAAATGGAACCCTTAACCACATATTCTAAGAAATGATTTTTGAAAGCCATTTTTATTCTTGTTGCAGTTGTAGAAATAAATGACACAAATTTGAAGAGAACAATTGAAATTGTGCTCATCAGAAACTTGTTTTTCCTTTGCATTGTATTTTTATTGTTTAATTTTATGTCCTTCATGTTTATTGAAGTATTGTTTGTAGTAACAAGAAATGGAAACAAACTGCATCTCAATAAAACCTTGGTTAAATAGCTTGCACAAACAGTATCTATATGTCATATAGCATATTATATCATTGGCATAATGTTTACATTAAGTATAGTATATAAATATCTTTAACAAAATTTTAAAGATGTTTTACATTATAGAGCCTCTAAAAGCAAGATGTGCAATGGGAGAGAACTTTCTCATCTGTGTAAATATAAAAGTCATATACAACATGCTTCATTACTGAATGTATAATGACACCTTTTTCTTCAATGATAATGTAAACAATTAAGAATACTTACATGTTAGAATAAGTCCTGAAATGATGAGAATATTTGTACTTACTGCACATTCATATCTGTGTTGTAGCTATTTAAACCATAATCATGTATTACTTTTATTATAAAAATAAGTGAAAATATCTGCCTTTATTAATTAGTTATTTTTGTAATTGAACCAAGACAACTCACTCTACATTGTAGAAGTACTGATTTTTTTCACTTTTTTAAATTTTATTTTTTTTACTTTTTTGTAATTATTTTTTAATTCAAATTAGCAAGAGTCTTGCTTCACATGTCAATCCATTCTCCCTCACCTACCCCCAACTTTCCCCCTAACCCTTCTCCAACCCTCCACCTGCCTCCCACCCGATTCACCCTCCACTCCCCAGGCAGGGTAGGGCCCTCAACCGGGCTCGCCAAAGCCCACCACATCATTCTGGGCAAGGCCTAGAACCTCTACCATTTGTCCAGGCCAAGAGTGCATCCCTACACGTGGGATGGCTCTCAAAGTCCCTTCTTACCACAAAGGAAAATACTAATCCACTACCAGGGGCCCCCTCGAGTGCAAAAGCCTCCTCATTGACATCCATGTTCAGGGGTCTGATTCAGTCCTGTGCTGGCCTCCCAGATAGCGGTCTGGCATCCATGTGCTCTCACATGTTCAGGCAAGCTGATTCTGTGGGAGATTTCCAGAGATCTACAAGGATGACACCAACTAACAATCTAGGCAATGGTGGAGAGGACAACCTAAATTCCCTTCCCTTATAATGGTAGTGATGACTGCTTTTCATTCCATCCTAGAGCCCTCATCCAGTGGCTGATGGAAGCAGAGGCAGACATCCACAGATATACACTGAGCTGAAATCGGGAATTTAGTTGAAGAGAGGGAGGAATGAACAGCGAAGGGGTCTGTACTAGGCTGGTGAAACCCACAGAACTACTGATGTGTGAATTCACTAATTGAACTAATTTCAAAATTGAGAAATATGCACACATGACAGCATAAATAGATTACACATGATTAAGTATGTCTGCATGTTCCTACTACATGTATTTATTTTGATATTTCACACCAAATTAATACTATGAAGTCTTACTAAATTTCTCAGCACATGCTGTTTTATTCTTTCTCGCTGACTTTTTTTTTTAACAAAGTGGTATTTTCTAGAGGCTTTCAGAAGCAGAATGCTCCATTTATGTTAGATTCTTGAGGAAAACATGAGAATACCTTAATGCAACACATCTCAGCTTAAGAAAGGGTAATACTTGCTCAAATAATGCAAATGAGTGAAGGTGACCAATCCCTGGAATCTCAGATGTTATTCTGCAACAACTTGTGTCCTTTTTGTTTTTACACTTGCAGAAACTTCAGGTTGGGGGCATATGGTGAGACAAAATGAGAAATAATTTTAACAAGATATGTGTTATATATAGCTTTAGCTGCTGCTAGATAAAAGTTCCACACCTTCACTTTGTTAGAGTGAAAAGAATAAAAATGTGTTATTCTCAAATTAGCCAATGTTTGCTACCTATCTCAGTGGGAAGTGTAACTCAGGAGGTATCATCTCTTTGTTTAAATGAAGTATAAGCAAAGCTAGTAATAAAGTGAGGAGGCACTGTCATTCATTGACAGGTACAACTTTTTAAAGGAATCACAAGATTACACTATAGAAATAAGTGATGAAATTGCATTGTGTTCCAAATTCAATCATTTTATATTCTGAGTTACATCTAAATTTTAATGAATGCAGTAAGGGTATTAGGATAATGTTATATTATTTTATTTTTCTGCTTTGATTTTCACTTTACTTTATCAAGAATATGTGTCAGTATCAAATCACTCTGGCTATTTCGCTAGCATTATGTATGTTACTAAGCTTAATGTAGCATATGTAAACAAACATATTATCAGTGACTTTCAGTAAACAAATTTAATAGAAAAGAAGTCGCTTTATGTTTCATAAGTACACATGTTTAGTTTTTCTCCATTTCAGTAAAAGCTAACCAGGAAATGTAGCTCATAATAGTTTTGTGTTGGTTAATAGACATTTTTAAAATTAATGTTAGAGGTTGACAATTTTGCCCACGTCATTGAAACCACATTCTTCCAGGTGATTGGTCCATGGCCAACAATAGGCAGAGAAGTGTCTGTTCTACTCTCAGCAGAACATTGCAACATAAACTTGCATTTGTGAATCTAACCTTGGCAACAAAGTATAGATCAGAAAATATAAATATCTTGAACATGAAAAGAATGTAAGGATTATATAGAACATTAAATTTTTCAGTGTTGCATAACATATATAAAACATGTCCATAGATTGACTATAAAGAAGTCACTGTGTATACTTTGAAAGCTCTAAGTTCTGGTTTTCTTTCCTGATGTAAAATTATTAGAGAGAGGGTTATAATTATTTTCGGTTTAAGCATGTAAAATGGTGCTTATTGTATAGAGAATGCCCATAAATATTTGCACATGTGGAACTTTGTTTCAACATGCTTACATTAGTAAAGATTTTGTTCACTTACATACTCAAAACAGAAGTAGTTTTTTTTCAAAAATTCTTAACATATATGTGTTGTGTATATATAAACCTGAACATAGTATGTATGTATATATAATAGCTATATGCTTGTTCTTAATTTTAAGGGTTTATTTTTTATTCTATTTACATGTATATGTCCTTGAGTGCATTTTCACACATGAGTTTAGGTTTCTTTGGAAACCAAAGTTGTCAGATACCCTATAGCTTGAGTTACTCAAACTTGTTAGCAGGCAGATGTGGTTACTTTGAGCTGAACTTTGGTCCTCTGTCACAGTAGTAAATGTTTTTAATTGTGGAACCACCTTAGAAGTATTTTATCTTTGTTTAATTACTTGTTTGTGTACTTGAAAACTTGGACAAATGCTGTTTCATAGGGTTAAATTAATACATTTATTGAAAAACACATAAAATTTAAATTAGAATGTTTTTGAAGTGAAGACAAAGAAACAAACTAATATTGTGTTCATCAGTTTTATTATCTTTTTCACAGATCCTAAATATTACACATTTGGTCATTCTAATGAGACCACCAGTGGGATTTTCTGTTAGGAAACTTTCTTTGAATTGATAGAAATAGTGATAAATATCTTTCATGTTAGTAACAATGGCTATTACTTCTGTTTATTTGTTGAGTTAATAATAATTTTAAAACATACATGTTTGTGCCAGTATAGTTCATTATTCTAATAATTATTCAGTTTGATTCACATTAAATTGATATTCTTTGTAACCATTGTATGTGCTTGTAATGCTTTATGCCTATTATGATACTGCTACATATAATCATTAGTAGATCTCTTTTGGTGTAGAACAGAAACACAAAATGATTCAAAGTTTATTTAGGCTAATTATTGTATTATTGCATATGATTGGCAACGAGTTATTCTTCAAAGTTATTCTTTAATCTATGTCTGAATGTAAAGTAAAATTATATGGTAGGACTCTTAATACAACTCAATATAAAATTAATGTGTATCAAAGTAATTGCTTTGATTTTGTTTTAACTACACACCTCACCCTTGTCCACCCACCACCCTCTGCCCCCCAGCTGCTGCCTGAGTCTGAGCCTGCTGCCTGAGCCTGAGCCCTCCACTTGCCACCTAAGAGAGGGTGAGACCCCACTTGCACCCTCTGGAAGAAGGGATGGGAAGAAGACAGTGTAAGAACACACTCAACAACAGAAAGACCAATATGACACCACCAGAATCTAGGGACTCCACACCAGCAAGAACTGAAAAGCCCAATGCAGAGGATGTAGAAGAGACAGACCTTTAATATTATCTTATGAAGACTATACACACCACTAAAGAGGAAATGAGAAAATCCCTTATATAAACAGAAGAAAAAACAAGCAAAAAATTACATGAAATGGAGGAAAAGACAAAGCAAAAATTTCAAGAAATAAACAAATCGCATAAGAATCTAAAGAAAGCCAAGAAAAACCAACCAAACAAGTGAAGGAGACAGTTCAAGGTTTGAAAGCACAAATAGAAACAATAAAGAAAACACAGAATAAGGGGATGCTAGAAATAGAAAAGCTGGGTAAATGATCAGGAACCACTGATATAAGCATAACCAATAGACTACAAGAGATGGAAGAGAGAATCTCAGGTGTTGAAGACTCATTAGAGGATATACAGTCATTGACCAAAGAAAACCTCAAGTCCAAAAAATCCCTAACAGAAAATATCCAGGAAATAAGGGATACCATGAAAAGACCAAACCTAAGAATAATAGGTATAGAAGATGGTGAAGAATTTCAGCTCAAAGGTACAGAAAATTTATTCAACAAAATCATAGAAGAAAACTTCCCCAACCTAAAGAAGGATATGACTATGAAAGTACAAGAAGCTTACAGAACACCAAATGGCTTGGACCACAAAAGAAGTCCCCTTGCCACATAATAAGCAAAAATAACAAACTTACAGAATAAAGTAAAAATACTAAGAGCAGCAAAAAAGGCCAAATAACATACAAAGACAGACCTATCTGAATTACACCCTATTTCTCAATAGAAACTTTGAAAGCCAGAAGATCATTGATAGATATTCTACAAACTCTAAGGGAACATTTGTGTCAGCCCAGACTACTGTATTCAGCAAAGCTTTCAATCACTATAGATGAAGAAAACAAGATATTCTATGACAAAACCAGAAATTTAAGAAATTTAAGAAATACATATCCACAAACCCAGCCCTACAGAAAGTATTGGAAGGAAAACTCCATCGAATGAAGATAACTACACTCAAAAAACCATAGACAATAGATAATACAACTTTACCAAACACCAAAAGAAGTGTGGAAATCCACACACAATAACACCAACAACACCAATCCCAAACAAACAAGAATAAACAATCAATGGTCATTAATATCCCTCAATGTCAATGGTCTTAACTTGCCTATAAAAAGATACAGACTAACAGAATGGATAAAAAGACAGAATCTATCCTTCTGCTGCATACAGTAAACACATCTAAACTTCAAAGACAGACGGTACCTCAGACAGATGGTTGGGAAAAGATTTTTCCAGTCAAAAAGACCCAAGAAACAAGCTGGTGTAACAATATCTAAGAAATTAGACTTCAAACTAAAGTCAATCAAACGAGATGAAGAAAGGCATTTCATACTCATCACAGGAAAAGTCCGTCAAGATGAAGTCTCAATCCTCAACATCTATGCTCCAAATACAAAGGCACCCACATTTGCAAAAGAAACATTACTAAAGCTCAAATCACACACAGTAAATCATTATTTGAAGCAGAGTATAAATTTTTCTTATTAGAAGAGTATGCTATTTCAAGCAATGATTTTATATATAATCATTAATTTGGTGGATTTCAAAGTTATTGGTAACACTGTTCAAATCTTACCACATCATACCATGTGAACTTGTGTATTTGCCTCCCTACTGTCTCTACTTCGAATAGAACACTTCTGATTGAGTAATCATGAAAGGTAACATGACACAAAATGTAGTAGATACCATGTTGCATTAGGCCTATGAATTTATTATTTAATTGTAGTTGATATTTTATAGGATAAATTTAATTTTTGCAAGAATACCATTTGTAACTCTAAAACATATTTAAGGAAAAATGAGTTGCAAAAGAGATTATAAATAATGGATCTTTGAAAATGATTACTATTCTACTTACATTGTTAGGACCTAACTGATTTATGAAGAATTTGGCAATATGTATTCTTAACTAAGTCTGTTTTGTGAAGAAAAATTTATAGAATAACAATAATAACTTATAGAAAAATACTTTTGGTTCTTTCAATAGGAATGGTCCCCATAGGCTTATAGATTTGATTACTTAGTCTCTATGGATTTGCACAATTTGAAAAGATTAGGAGGTGTGGCCTTGATGGAGGAGTACATTATTGGAGTTGGGCTTTGAGGGTACAAGGTGCTAAACTAAGCCCAGTGTCTCTCTTCTTCCCATTGTGCAGATTCAGCACCATGTCTGCCTGCAGGCTGCCATGCTCCTTGCCATGACTAAAATGAACTAAACCTCTGAAACTGTAACAACCCCCAATTAAATGGTTTTCTTTATAAGAGTTGCTGTGATAATGGTGTTTCTTCACACCAATAGAAGTCTATGAATAATAGTCATAACTCAACAATATTCACCCAGGATGATAACAATTAATTACAGACACTGTAATACTTAAGGATCTAAAAATGTTAATTATAAGTACTCCCACAAACTAGTAAATGATTCCTTTATTTTAGTACATAGATTAACAATAACAGGATTGCATAACATAGCATTTTTCCATGATAGTTTAATTATTCTCAATAAAATCTATTAAATATAAGATATAACCTAGAAAACCAAAGTAGGAAGATATTAATATGTATGAAAAATGAGTTCTGCATATTTAATCACTTTGTTTGTATACTGTCACATCTAGAAAAATTACACTTGAACTTTGTGGTGTAGGAGGCAAAACTCTTATATGCAGTATATAAAAAACATTCAAAGAAATTTGGCAATATATATATAATATTACTAACAAAAGTTAATGAAGAAGGAAATAATGTTTATTGTTTGAAATTACACAAATTTATAATATCCTCAAAAGGCAAATAGCTGTGATTTTGCATGAAACATTGCCAATGACGTCTTGTTGTAAATTCATCTGGATAATAAGGTCGTTAACAGTTAAAGAGTCAGGGATATAAGGAGCATCTAAGGAGGTAACAGTGTCTTTTTGGGGTTTTCAGATTGTTTTACAATCTTGTCTATTTTAAAAATGAAGTTTTTAAATGAAGCTATTTTCATTTCCCTGAAATTGTAGTTTTCTTCAGTGAAGCTCAAGAGTAAGGCTCAAGTAACTGAGTTTTTGACTGCTTAGGAATCTTAGATTATTCACAGCCCATTTTGGAAGCATTTCTGGTGACTTTCTCTAAACTAGGAAAGATATCATTGATTATCTTTTAGTTACCAGAATGCCTTTAAAACCTAAACATTAGCTGAATAAGGACAACAACTGTGGATATGGCAAAATGAATTGGAGAAACCCCATGAGGAATCATCTCTACAAAAAAATCTACAGGTACTAAGAGATGCTGAGAGTGGGAGGAATAGTCCTCTCCAGGGAAGAGCATACCATTTTGTTTTCCAATATCAAAGGATCATCCCTGAAAACATATACACATGCACTGTACGATTTATACCTAGGATTATGTATACACATATATAATGTCACAATAATTTTTAAAAAGACACCATGAATTTGAAACAGAACATTGAGTGGTATATATAATAATTTGGGAGAGGAAGGGAGTGATATAATTATTTTAATCTCAAAAGTAAAAGAAAAATTATTAAATAGTCTCAGAACAGTTTATAAATTTTACAAGGACTGAATTGTTGTATTGGTATACCACTAACTTTTCTTACTATTGTACTTTGTGATTTTACTCCTTGTCAGTGGGGCCTTGGGACATGATGTACTTAATAGTGTTTCTCCAGTTCATGCTATTCTGGAAGGAATTGATTTTTATGTTTTTTATGTGACATGTAAGAATACAATGATTCTAACATAAGCAATCTTTGAACTCATTCAAAAATTTAACCTGCTACTTATAAAAATTCTGCAAATATACACTTACTAAAGTACATAAAACTTTCAGACCAGGATTCTAGACACATTTGACCTGATCCGCCTTTCTTATATATTTTCAAGGTAAAATTTATCATGCTTCTATGGTTACAAAAATGTCCCAACTATTTCTGCTCAGCTAAGGATGTACAGAGGGAATAGCTGTCATGGTGTTAACACTATGCAGAACAGTCAAGAAAGGGATTTTAATCTTCCTTTTATTATACAGTCTATGGTGTAAAACTGTAATGTCATAATTCTTTTTGAAATCTAAGGAGAATTCTTTGCATTAGCTATTCTGCCCTAGCTTCTAAAGTGCCTCTTGCTTTCGTGTATTGGGAGAAATCTATGTCTCAAACCAATTCAATATGTGGTAGATAGTGATTATATTTGAAGGCTAGCCAACTGAAGTGGATTTACACTAAAACAAATACATGCACTCGTACTATTAATATGAATTTAGTAGAGAATGGTGAAGAATTCAGTTTAAGAAAGGGGAAATGTTAGTATATAACAAACATACAGATGTGTAATGCAGTCTTCCTATTTAAAGAAATAGCAAAAGATAATGCAGAAATGTACACAAATAGCAATGCTCTCTCATGGTTGGTGAAAGGTAGTTCACCATATTGATGAGACCCTACATAACCTTCGGGATATTTCAGCCTGTTCTGCTGTTTTTCTGAATGGCATCCTAGTTTGTAGAACATCAAGACTCTCTGGATTTATAAAATAATAGATACTGTTAGTTGTTATTTTCAGACAATCTAGTATTCTGTTAAAATATTGGGTTAAGAAGATCTGATAGCTGTCCATTTCCTTTAGATTTTCGAATTTTGTGGAGTACAGGTTTTCAAAGTATGACCTGAAGATTCGCTGGATTTCTTCAGTGTCCGTTGTTATATCCCACTTTTTGTTTCTGATTTTGTTAATGAGCATGCTCCCTCTCTGCCTTTTGGTTAGTTTGGATAGAGGTTTGTCTATCTTATTGATCTTCTCAAAGAACCAAATCTTCGTTTCATTGATTCTTTGTAATGTTTTCCTAGTTTCTACTTTATTGATTTCAGCCCTCAGTTTGATTATTTCCTGGCATCTACTCTTCCTTGAAATTTGCAAGCAAATGGATGGAACTAGAAGAAACCATCCTGAGTGAAGTAACCCAGTCACAAAAAACAAACATGGTATGTACTCACTCATATACAAATTTTAGACATAGAGCAAATGATTAACAGCCTATAATCCTCTTCATCAAAGAAACTAGGAAACATGAAGGACTCTAAGGGATAAAAGAATGGACCCCAGGAATGGGAAGAGGCAGAAACTCCTGAGCTAATTGGGAGCATGAGGGTAGGGGAGAAGGAGCTGCCAGAATGAGAGCAGGAGAAGAGGAGAGGAGGAGAGGAAATGGAGGAGCAGAAATATTGAGTTGGGGGATGAATAGAGGAGAGAGAGCAGGATGAGAGATACCATATTAGAGGCAGCCATTTTAGGTCTGAGGAGAGATCTGGCACTAGGGAGATTTCCAGAGACATACAAGGATGACATGAACAGACAATACAGACAATGGTGGAGAGGATAACCTAAATGCCCTTTCCTAAAATGAGATTGATGACTAATTTTAATGCCATCCTAGAGCCCTCATCCCGTGGCTGATGGAAGCAGAGACAGACATCCACAGATATACTCTGAACTGAACTCTGGAACTTAGTTGAAGATAAGGAGGAATGAAGATTGAAGGGGTTGGTACCTGGTTGGAGAAACCACAGAAACAGCTGGCCTGAACAAGGGGGAGCACATCGAACCCAGACGCTGTCTGGGAGGCCAATACAGGACTGATCCAGACCCTTGAACATGGATGTCAATGAGGAGGCCTCTGCACTCCAGGGGCCCCTGGTAGTGGATTAGTATTTTTCCCTGGTATAAGACAGGACTTTGAGAGCCTATCCCACGTGAAGGGATGCACTCTTGACCTGGATACATGGGGAAGGGTCCAGGCCCAGCCAAGGATGATGTGGTGGACTTTGTGGAGCCCCAGTTGAGGGCCTTACCCTGCAGGGGAGTGAATGGTGGATGGGGTGGAGGGTAGGTCATGAGTGTGGGAGAAGGGATGGGTGTGAGGGGAGAGAGAGGGAGAGGGAGAGGGGATCGACATGTGAAACAAGCTTGTTCCTAATTTGAACTAATAAAAATAAAAGAAGATCTGATAAGTGATTTTGAAAATAGACAACAAAGTTTTTCTTTGGTGTTAGAAAGACAAAAAGACACATAAACAGAAGCTTTGCTTTCTAAACACACACACACACACACACACACACACACATACACACACAAATCTCCCCCCCCTCTCTCTCTCTCTCTCTCTCTCACACACACACACACACACACACACACACACACACACACACACACACACACATAACTTATATTTGTTGTTTCTACAGTAATAAGATGTATTCATTCAATGTGACTGCTTGGTCTTTGTTAAACCTCTATTTTTAAAGGAAGAAAATAGTTAAATTAGAAAAATCCATTTCTACACAGCCAGAAAGGTAGATATATTGTTTTTATTCAAAAGCCATGTCAGGATCACAATATTTAATGTTTGTGTCAAAATACTAGCTAATATCTAACCCACGAATGTTAGTTTTATGAGTTTACAAGGTGACTAGGTATTAAAGACATAAACATTTAAACTCACCATGAACATCTTCATTGGGTTGATATATTTATAAGAAATAGAGAAATTGCTGGGTGTTGGTGACTCACCCCTTTAATCCCAGCACTTGGGAGGCATAGACAGGCAGATCTCTGTGAGTTGGTCTCCAGAGCGATTGCCAGGATAGGCTCCAAAGCTACACAGAGAAACCCTGTCTCAAAAATCAAAAAAAATAGAGAAATTACAGAAGATAGTAAGTAATATCTAATAAGATTGCAGATGACTACAAGTCTATATGAGGTAAGGGAACACCTAATTGTATCATGCACAGATTCAGCATCATTAATGTATGGCAAAATAATGTGAAAACTAAGCCCAGAAGAAATCCTTTGTTCCAAGCAGAACAGCAGTATTAACAAATAACAAAGCAAACATAAATATTAGCACAGTGTCCTGAAATTTACTGTACATTCTTTCAAGTATTCGAGGATGCAACAGACTGTCAGTATAAGCAAAGAGAGATTGCATCATATTATTCTATGGAAACTTTGTGATGAGGATTACATTTGAGGGGAGATATTTCTCTGAATATTAAATGAACTCCATGAATACTTGATTTTGTAAAATCATGAAATAAATTATTGATTTCTTGCTACTGTTCTTAAAATATTTTCTACTCTACCAACTTTAAATGTGCTTCTTTAATTAAATATTGCTTTTGTGACACATACTGGAAAACTAATTATTTTCCAAGGAAATAATTAATATAATTTGTTTGGAGTCATGCAGCCCAGTGTCAGATTAGCATATGCCTACCTGTGCAATGGGTTTTCATGGTGAAAGACACCTGTGGAAACAGACTCTCACTTGTAAAGGAACAGCAGTCTTAGCAACAGCATAGGAGTTTGCCAAATTCATGCAGCTCGAAGGCTCTTTTCTCTTTCATTATATTGATAACTTGTTGGGTGGGTTTTACTTTACTTTTTCAGTCTAACATGAAACAACTGTAATTTTCCCTGGAAATTTTGTTCCTTTTCCAATACTTCCCCTTAAGATTCAACAGGGGGCTAAAGTTTCTCAAATAACTTTTCTGGAATTACTCACTACAATTCTTAACCCTGGGAATTTTCCTGATTATAGGTACATGTGATAAAACAACACTTGGAACATTAACCATGCCTCACAGTT
Organism: Cricetulus griseus; assembly: GCF_003668045.3. Lineage (NCBI taxonomy): Eukaryota > Metazoa > Chordata > Mammalia > Rodentia > Cricetidae > Cricetulus > Cricetulus griseus. Next base: position 55,240,172 of record NC_048604.1, read on the forward strand.
CTGGGAAGGAAATTAAGGCTGCATACACATAATAGGGAAAAGGAGTCAGAAATATACATAGTTGTAACTGCTAATATTATGCAACCTGGGCAGCAGGGATAGAATCATTTGTAGAATATGGTATGTTCCAAGAGAAAGAATCTACAATGCATTATGTAGCGTGGGTTGATCCATCATTACTGTACATCGGAGTGTGTATTGGTGGAAGAAGTATGGCATAGTGAGAAAGAAAAGGTGCTTTGTCAAAGTCTGCCTTTTACAGAGAGATTGAGGCATGGGACCCTCTTGTGCAAAAGGGAACTGTATAAAATATACCATGCAGACAAGAAAACATTTTAACTGCAAGTAGCTGACATAAGCTACTGCAACAGCAGGATGCTTATGGCTTGATTTTTAGTTAAGCCCCCAAAATTGCCAAACTCTATATCTAGATTAAGGTTATGCAGAATGTGGGAAGCTTTAATGGGGAAACATAAACGGGAACAATGGGGACCTTCATAATGATCATTATGTATTACTTAAATTGATGTATCTCTTAAAGTCAAGAATAGAAGGCAATTATAAAGCTTTTCATGTAACCCTGGTAAGAAAAAACAACTGTTTAGTTATAAATAAAGATGGCCCAAGACATTCAGGGCCGCTTGAGTGCAATCCATGTGGTGGACAGAATTTTTCCTTGGGTTGACAACCGCTTCCTGCCTCAGAACCTGAACCCAAGCTGAGGAATGACACCTGTGAGAATTTACCATTTTAACAAAAATACTTCATAATGAAATAAGCCAATGGAAGTCATAGTGAAAAATATATTAGCATGACATTTTGTATTGCAATATTATATTTCAGATTTCTAATATAAATGTATTAGCATATTGTAAAGATATCTATTTTAATGAGAAAACTCTGAGATATTTAATAAGTGAATAGTTTTCAAAATGCTTGAATTATAGATAAGCAAATATTTGTCTATTTTATTTTTTAAATATTTGAATTTAGCTCCAAATTAAATCTTATGTTGATTGTCATAAACTAATATCTTGAACCAAATTTAGTGCTTTCTTCTGTGGTCACATATACATGAGATGAAGGGACAGGAAATTCATGAGTACCATAGCATGTGGTCAACACCAGGCTGTTGAAACCCACAGAAACAGCTGACCTGAACAAGGCAGAGGTAATGGAACCCAGACTGATAGATGAGAGGACAGCAAGGAACTGATCCAGACCACCTGAACATGGGTGTCAGAGGAGGACTCAGCAATCTATGGGGCCTTGGGTAGTAGATCAGTATTTTTATAATTGTATTTTATAAGAAACAAGGTTCTTTTACAAGTCATTCCCAGTCCCCTCTCGCTCCCCTCCTCCCCTGTCCACCACGCTCCCATCCAAACCCCTTTCTACTCCCCAGGAAGGATGAGGACTTCCACGGGGGATCTTCAAAAAATCTGTCATATCATTTATAGAAGGGCCTAGACCTTCCCCTGTGTGTCTAGGCTGAGAGAGTATCCCTCTATGTAGAATGGGCTTCCAAAGTCCATTCATATACTAGAGATACAAACTCATCCACTACCATAGGCCCCATAGATTGCCCAGACCTCCAAACTGACATCCTTGCTCAGGGCATCTGGCACAGTCCTATGCTGGTTTCCCAGCTATCAGTCTGGGGCTCATGAACAACCCTTATTTAGTTCGGCTGACCCTGTGGGTTTCTCCAGTCTGGTTTTGGCCCTTTGCTACTCACTCCTCCCTCTCTGCAACTTGATTCCAGATTTCAGCTCATTGTTTAGCTGTTGGTATCTGCCTCTGCTTCCATCAGCTACTGGATGATGTCTCTAGGTTGGCATATAAGGTAGTCATCAGTCTCATTATTGGAGACAGGCATTTAAGGTAGCCTCACAACCACTGCTTAGATTGTTAGTTGTGGTCAAACTTATAGATCACTGGACATTTCACTAGTGCTAGAATTCTCTTTTAACGTATAACACCTCTATGGTATCTCTTTCCTTGGCTCCACTCTATTCTTCCCTGACTAAATCTTCCTGCTCTCTCAAGTTCTCCTCTCCCCTCCTGTTCTCCCACTGTCTTTCTTCTAGCTCCCTCTCACTTTCCCCCATGCTCCCAACTAGCTAAGGAGAGATTCAGGCATGTAGATCAGTATTTATCCCTGATGTACAAATGGACTTTGGTAGCCCATTCCACGTGGAGGGAGGCTCTCTCAGCCTGCACACGTGGGAGAGGGACTAGGCCCTGACCAGAATGATATGACAGACTTTGGAGATGCTCATAGAGGTCCTCACCCTTCCTGGGGAGCAGAAGGAAATGCAGTGGGTTTTTAGGGGATTGGAGGGAAGAGGGGAGGGAGAGGGATCTGGGATTGACATGTTAAGCAGGCTTGTTCCTAATTTAAATAAATAAAAAGGAAATAGTGAAAGTACTGTTTTGCTTCATCATGTTTTGAGGAGGTGGTTTCAAGGAAGGGTTCTCTTACTACCCTCAGCTCTCCTGGAACTCACTTTGTAGACTAGCATGGCCTCAAACTAACAGATATCTTCCTGCCTCTTCCCCCAGAATCCTGCCATTAAAAATATGTGAAAACAGGACCCACATTGATTCATCTAAATTTTGAAAGGTTATCAAATAAATCATATATTCAATTTCAATTATGATATATTGCTCCTGATTCTTTCTGAGAACAGAGAATGCAAATTCTCACACATATTATCTTCTTGAAATAAAAAGATGAAAGGAAATATTAAGGGTAAAGTGTTTGATTTGTTGTCTCTAATTTGCTGCTTTAAACAAATAAAAACTGTTCCTTCGCTTAATAAATGGCTAAAACCTCTACATGCAAAAAGGAAATGAACAAGAAGTTAGGAATTGAATGAAAGAGAGACAAAAAGGACAATCATTGATGGAACATATATCTTCATTAGAAGACATCATCCTTATCTTCTGATATTGTGGCTGGGATGAGGAAGGATAAGTAGATTTATTCACAAAGGTATATTTTGAAGTACTGCTTACATAGAAATGTATGTACAACTTCCAATCATGTTACACTGAAATAAATAGACTAAATCACATATTTATTGAAATTTACAGCTAAAACCCTATACTACTTACAAAAGACAATGAACAAGAATTTGGGGAAATATAAAATACAAACAAGTGAGTATGGATAGGACACAAAATCTCAATAGTGAAGCCAAATGAGTGAATTATTGTTACCAGTTGTTAATTTGTACAATTGCTCTATTTTCTCATGGTTAATCTGTAGGAATGCTTTAGTCATGGAGCTGTGCTTTGAAGCAATGATAGTAATGGCTTACTCCGCAAGTTAAAAAAAGAAAATATTATTTTTTCTTCTTTTTAGCAGAATTCACTTGGAACCCACACACACTCTTAATGCAATGTTTTTAGCACCTGTCTCAGATTTGTTCACATAAAACAGAAAACAAAACACACAGCAAAGTCTTTGAGTACTGAAAAGGGGTTGGAAGTGCACACACTGAATGAAAGTTGAAAAGAATTTTCATTACATGCTTGAACATGCAAACACAAAACATAATATCAAGGGGAATATTATAGGAGCCAGAGTTTAAACAAGCTAAAATTCATGAAGCCTGGGAAACAAACCAAAATTGATTGACAGGAAAATGAATATTGAAATCAATTTTCAAACAAAATGGCAATCTAGATGATTCATTCTTAAATTACTCTCAATATTTGAATTAGCAAGCATAACAATAAAATCTATAACTGCGTGTCACACTAACAAAATAGCACATTGGATATCATTTGAAATATTCGATTAAGGGAATCAATGGATTCTACCTTAAAAATGAACTTGAGCTTTTAGAACTGAAACATTGAGTAAGATAAAATTTATAGTATCATTGGATATATTGTTCATCTAAATGAAGGAAGAAATAATTGCCAAATTTTATATTCTTAAAATGGCTTATCCAGTATGTAAAGTGATGAAACAAGCACAGAGTTTCAGGGACCTACAGGATAACAGAAAGAACTGAGAACTCTAAAAGAAAAGGGAGAAGCTAGAGTGGAGCTTATGGTGAAAACACCTCAAATATGGTGAATAGATGAGGAGTAATATAAAAATAAAAAATACACACTGCACTGAGAGGGATCCCCAGTTGCTTTAAAGAAGCTCTCCAATGAAAAAAGCAAAATATAAAACAGGTGATGATGGAAAAACATCACAAAATGCCTGTAAAAATTAATGATAAATATTGTACAAAAATGAAAATTGAATAAAAATATTGTCAGTTGAAAGTAGATAAAGGAAATAGACCAGCAACATCAAACAGAAGTTCCCCCCAAAATATTGCATTTTCCAAATAGAAGGCAATATGTTAGATACAAAATAATCAAAGTTGGATCTTTATCATATATTCAAAGACAATAGTAGTAAGAGATTACTATTACAGGAAGATGCCAAAAATTAAATATCTAGAGAAATTTCTAAATAACTAATGTTATTGAATATGGACAAATTATCATGAATTATAAATAGTAGTGTTGGTCTTTTGAACTACTTTATATAAGGATATCCAAATTGTAGAGAGAGATGGCTTCAGTTATTTTCTAAACATTCAAGTGGTATTGGAAATATTGCTTAACTATTTCCCAAAATACATTCATCATATCCGAACCCATTATTTTTCTACTTGAAACACTAATTCAAAATCATTGCCTTACTGGCAATTGCCAACATAGTAGAGAAAACATCTGCAGACTTAATCCAAAGGAATATTCAGGTACAGTGTTTTATGAGTAAGTAGGTTTTATGCCAAAAATATATTGTTGGTTGAATGCATAAAAAATTATCTATGTGTGGTTGCTAACACCTTTACTTGTGACACTGAGGAATCTAACTTAAGAGGATTGAGAACTTTTGGTCAGCATTAATTATATAGTTCAATTTGATTTCTGACTGTGCTAAATAGTCAGTTCGAGGGAAACCTAGGCTATATAACAATACATCGTCTAAAAAATCATTATAAAATATTATCTTACAAACAAAAAGTTGTGTACATTAATTCATAAAATGCATAAAAATTTAAAATCGTTTAAATTCAATTATAAAAGTCAGAATATTCAAATAAGCATCTTTCCCAATGGGAGGAAAACACATCTGTGAACACAGGTAAAGTCATACCAAATGTTGAAATACTATGTGTTTATGAAATTATGCTGAAAGCAAGGATCTGGTTTACCCTGCTACTCAGTCAACATTCAGAGGCTGTGGCTATGGCAGTAAGCTAGTAAAAGAAATATATGACATAAGTCCTAGGGTAAAAGTAAATAATTTGTTTCTGTTTCCTGATGACATAATTGTTTAGATGATAAATACCAGAGAAACAACAATATTATCAAAGAATTAAGAAAAGAATTAAGCAAATATTAAAGATTTAATAAAACAAACCAATTCCAGCAGCAAGCAATTAAAAAGTGAAAAAAAGCAAAAATAACTCAATTTACAGAAGTTCCAAAATAAATAACATGACAAAAAGAATAAAAGACTTCTGTAGTGGGAGTACATATATTGAAAGAAATGTAACTAGTTATAAAGAAATTGATATACATCTTTATTGGAAGATTTACTATTATTGGCTTCTTAATTTTCTTAATGTTATATATATATTGAATCCGATGGATGATTACAATCAAATTTATGCAAGACTTTAAAAAAACAATCTAACAGCATATCTTTTATCATTTTTTCTAATTTGTATTTAAATTATAAGCAACCTTTCAACATTTTTTGAATTTTCTAATAAAAATAAAACCCAGACTAATTTTAGGTTACCAATGAAAGCTCAGTTAAGTATTCATCTTACCATTAATAATAAGGTATTTCCTCGAGGAAAATCAAAAAAGCCCTCCAGGATGTGGGTAAGTCCTTTGAGGACTGCTAGTCCACAGGTCAGTTTGGTGTGCTGACACACCCAGTTGAAAATCTGTATCTTACTCTTCCAGAGATGTGTCACATGAGAAGGTTGGGGGACATGAGAAGGTTGAAGGTTATCAAAGAATATTCTCATGATTGAGATATTTTCAGGATGCTATATAGGTCCTTATTCTGTTAGAATACAATTCCTTATGAAATAGTGATTATTGAGCACTTTCTTTAGTGACTTTCTGCCATTTTAGATTTTAGATTCTTCTGTTGAGAATTCTCTATTTAGTTCTGCACCCCACTTTTTCATTTCATTGTTTGTTGTTTTGGTGCCTAGCTTCTCAAGCTCATCATAATTTTTGCAAATCAGCCCTCTGTCGGAGGTGGGGCTGGTGATGATCTTTTCCAATTCTGTAGGCTGCTATTTGTCTTGTTGATAGCATCCTTTCCCTTACAGAAGCTTCTGAGTTTCAGGAGGTCCCATTTATTAATTGTTGATACCAATGTGTGTGCTACTGGTTTTATATTAAGGAAGTGGTCTTCTCTACCAATTCGTTCAAGGGTACCTCCCACTCTCTCTTCTAATAGGTTCAGTGTAGCTGGATTTATGTTGAGGTTTTTGATTCATTTGGACTTAAGTTTTGCGCATGGCAATAGATAGGGATCTATCTGCAATCATCCTTAGCCATCAGGGAAATGCAATTCAAAACAACTCTGAGATACCATCTTACACCAGCCAGAATGACTAAAATAAAAAAGACCAATGGCAGTCTATGCTGGAGAGGATGCAGAGAAAGAGGAAAACTCCATTGTTGGTAGGAGTGAAAACTTGTATGACCTCTTTGGAAATCAGCATGGCGGTTTCTCAGGAAAATGAGAATCAGACTACCTAAATATCCAGCAATTCCTCTCTTATTCATATATCCCAAAATGCAATTCATACAATAAGGATTATGTTCATAGCAGCATTGTTTGTAATAGCCAGAAACTGGAAGCAACCTAGATGCCCCTTAACCAAAGAGTAGATGTAGACAATGTGGTACATTTACAGAATGGAGTATTACTCAGCAGAAAACAACAACAAAGCAAAGCAAAACAAAACAAGCAAACAAAAAAAAAAAAACAATGAAATCTCGGAAATTCCCTGGCAAATGAATGAAACTAGAAGAAAACATCCTGAGTGAGGTAACCCAATCACAGAAAGACAAGCAGGGTATGTACTAATTCATATATGGATACTAGATATAGAGCAAAGGACTACCAGCCTATAATCCACACCACCAGAGAATCTAGGAAAAAAGGAGGACCCCAAGAGAAGAGCACATGGTGCCCCAAAGAAGAGGAGGGGAATAAGAACCCCTGAACAAATTGAGATCATTGGGGGGGAGAGTGGAGGGAAGTGGGAAAGGGAGAGGTAGAGATAGGGACAGAGGAGCATGACAGCAGAGTACGGGAGGACTAAAACAGGGAAGGAATTGAGGAGGGCAAGAAAGGACATGTCTTCCTAGAGTGAGCTAGGATATGTTTGGAGAGAGTTCTGTCTCAGAGGAAAAGTTAGAGGATCCACAGGGATGACCACCACTAAGAATCTAGGCAGTGGTAGATAGGCTGCCTTGGATAACCTTCCCCTCTAATGAGATTGATGACTACCTTGGTTTCCATTCATAGAGCCTTCCTCCAGTAGCTGATCAAAGCACAAACAGGAACCCACAGCTAAACACTGAACCATACTCCTATAATCCAGTTGTGGAGAGGGAGGAAGGATGAGCAAAGGAACTAAGACTGTGCTGGAGAAAACCACAGAAACAGTGGACCTGACTTAGTGAGAACACAGTGACCCTAGTCATAAGCCTAGTTAACCAGCATTGGTCCAAATGAAGCCCTCTGAATGTGGATGCCAGCTAGGAGGTCAGGGCAATCTATGCGACCTCTAACAGTGGATCAATACAGTTTTTATCCCTAGTACACAAATGGATTTTGGGAGTCCATTCCCTAGGGAGGAATACTATTGTAGCCCAGATACAAGAAGGAGGGCCTAGACCATCCCCCAAATGATGCGACAGACCTTGATGGTCCCTTGTGGAGGGCCTCACTATCCTTGGGGAGTGGGTGGGGGTGGGGGGGTCTGAGGAGAGCATGGGAGGATGGCAGGGCGAGGCAATAGGGGATTTGATATATAAATAAGAGTGCTTCTAAAATAAAAAAATAAACACACACACACACACACACACACAAATGATTATTACCTTGAAAAGAAACAAAACACACAAATTAATGCATCTTCAACGGGCCCATTCAAATTTCATTTAGCCGTCAAACATAAAAGTCTTTAAAAATACCATACTATATCACTAGACACCCAACTACCATCTTATCCCAAAATCAGTTATTTAGCTCCAATGAAAGCCAGCAATGGATAGTAATGCCTTTGTTGTGAGGAATAGTTGAGACATTCCTGACCCCCTTAGATAATAGTTTCTAAAATATACTTCATCACAGTTGTTTGAATATTTGCATAATCTAGCTGAAAATCATCCCTCAGCTTTAAAAACCCCCAAATCTTAATATGTTCTTGTAAAGCTCCATTGGCTTAGTGAGTTAAGAATGGGGGAGCTCATACCCTCTTTTTTATAATCACATTAACTACTTACTGAATTCAATCATCTCATTTCACTTTTTGAAATGCATTATCTGTTTGTATTTCCATAAGAAATCCTTATCTCAGCTTCATATTTGAAACATTTTAAACAATGTAAAACTTTATATTTTATTTATTTATCTATCATTTTTAAATGTATTTTTCATACCAACCACAGTTATCCCACCACAGTTATCCCACCCTTCTCTCCTCCTGTTCCATTCCCCCACCTCCTTTCTACCTCACCAATAACTACTACTCCTCCTCCATCTCCATTCAGATGGCATAATGACTCTCATTGAAATCAACAAAGAATGGCAGGAATAATGCTCTGTCCCTCCACTGTATCAAGGTTGAACAAAGCATCCCACCGTAGGGAATAGGTTCCAAAAAGCTAGCTTATACATGACTACCCAAATTGTCATCAAAGAGTCTTCAGTCCCTGATGGAATTAGATGCATATATCCATAGCAAGTACTAGGTCTAGCTCCTGGAGTCCAGTTGAAGAGAGGACTGACCTGGGCTTGTGGGAGCTCACAGACTCTGGATGGACAGACTAGGAAGTCAGCATGGCCTGACCTAGGTCCGCTGTATCTGGGAGAGAGTTATATACCATTGTAATCTTTTTAAAGATCTCTAAAGATTTTATGCCACAATGTCTTTACTTTCATTGTTTTGGTAGCTTCTGTCTTTAATTTTGGAAAAATGGGTCACTGTTTTTATGAATGATTGTGATCAATGGCTTCATTATTTTTCTTCTTTTTCTTTGCTTTTATAATTATATATAAAATCTATTAATTCATTTTAATCACTATCAGTCATTGGTGATCAAATATCTTTGCCTTTATTTTATCATTCTTTTTTAACTTCATCAGTATCCCTTGAACTTTCATGTTGAGTTGGTCTGCTTTATATTGATTCTATAATTTTAAATTTTAATTTGTTAAACTTAAATTTTCATTTTGAATGCAGATTCTCTACTGACATTTTCTATTGGCTTTTCCAGATAACTTTTATTTTGGCATACTTTAAATTAAATATATTTTAAATTTAGCACTTTAACAATTCTAAACATTTTATCAATGGTAATTCTGATTCTAATAAATGCTTTGTCTTTGTAGAATATTCTCTTTCTAGTAACAAAGGAAAGATGCCTTTGAAGCTATTTACATGTCAAAGCACAAACTGTAAATCTTCATATAGTTCCATGATATGTGGTTTGTGTATAGTTCTGTTTCAGTTGTTGGTTCTTGTTTCACAAAGGGGAAAAGAATTATTGTGTTTTTAATCACTTCTT